>NW_019720730.1:0-18171 GCF_002891405.2 Cryptotermes secundus | reverse complement strand
AGATAGATAATAACGCTAAGCTAGCAATCTAGCAACGAAAAGATATCAAGCTAGCAACGCAAACTAAAATGCTAGCAACCCAAAGCTAGCAAGTTAGCAATGCAAATCTAGCTAGCTCTCCACTCATAGCTAGCAAGAAAGACACGCAAAATAAACAAGCAAGCAAGTAAGCAAGTAACCAAAACTATCAAGAGAGCAAAGCGGAGCTAGCAAGATAGCAACGCAAACCTAGCAAGCTTGCATCCAAAGATAGCAAGCTAGCAACGCAAAGCAAGCAAGCTACAAACGCAAATCTAGCAAGCAAGGAACGCAAAGCTAGCAAGCTAGCAACACCAAGCTATCAAGGTAGCAACGCAAAGCTAGGAAGTTAGCAACGCAAAGCTAGCAAGCTAGCAAAGAAAGCTAGGAAGCAAGCAACGGAAAGCTAGCAAGCTAGCAACGAAAAAGCTAGCAAGCAAAATACGCAAAGAAAGCAAGCAAGACAGCAAAGCATAGCTCTTTAAAATAGCAAAGCATAACTATCGAGCTAGCAAAGCAATGCTAGCATTCTATCAACGAAAAGCTAGCAAGTTAGCAACGCAAATTTAGCATGATAGGAACGCACACCTCGCAAGCTAGCAACGCAAAGCTGGCAAGATAACAAAGCACAGCTGGAAATCTAGCGACGTAAAGCTAGCAAGCAAGCAAGAAAGCGACGCAAAGCTATCAAGTTAGCAACGCAAATCTAGCAAGATAGCATCGAAAGCATAGCAATCTAACCACGCAAGTCTAGCAAGCAAGAAACGCAAAGCAAGCAACGAAAATCTAGCAAGCTAGAAACACATAGAAAGCAAAACTAGAAACGCAAATCTAGTAAGCTAGCAACGGAAAGATAGCACGCTAGAAAAGAAAAGCTTGCAATCTAGAAACGCAAAGCAGGCAAGCTGTCAACGCCGAGCTTGCAAGATAGCAACGCAAAGCTGGCAACGAAAAGTTAGCACACTAGCAACGCATATCTAGTAAGCTAATAATCTAGCAGCGGAAATCTAGCAAGCTAGCAACGCAAAGCTAGGAAACTAGAAAAGCAAAGCTAGCAAGCTAGCAACGCAGAAGCTAGCAAGCTAGCAACTCAAAGCTAGCAAGTTAGCAAAGCAAATCTAGCAAATTAGCAACCTTGCAAGGTAGCAACGCAAACCTAGGAAGTTAACAAAGCAAATTTAGCAAGCTAGCAACACAAAGCTAGCAAGCTAGAAACGCAAAGGTAGGAAGATAGCAACGCAAAGCTAGCAAACTAGCAACGCAATATTAGCAAGCGCGCAACGCAAATTTAGCAAGCTAGCAACGCAATGCTAGCAAGCTAGCAACGCAAACCTGGCAAGCTAGCAACGCAATGCTAGCAAGCTAGCAACGCAAAGCTTGCAATGCTAGCAAGCTAGCAACGCAAACTTGCAAGCTAGCATCGCAAAGCTAACAAGCAAGATACCAAAGCAAGCAAGCAAGCAAGCAATGCATAGTTATCAAGATAGCAACGCAAAGCTATCAAGCTAGCAACGCAAAGCTAGCAAGCTCTCAACGCAAAGCTAGCAATTTAGAAACGCAAAGTTAGCAAGCTTGTAACGCAAAGTTGGCAAGGTAACATAGCAAAGCTGGCAAGCTAGCAACTCAAACCTGGCAAGCTAGCAAACAAGCAACGGAAAGCTAGCAAGCTTGCAACGCAAAGCTAGAAAGTTAGGAACGCAAAAATTGGAATATAGCATGCTAGCAATGAAAAGCTAACAAGCTAGCAACGCAAAGATTCAAGCTAGCAACGCCAAGCTAGCAAGCAACATCTCAAGCCTAGCAAGCTACAACGCATAGTTAGCAAGCTAGCAACGCAAAACTACCAAGCTAACAACGCAAAGCTTACAAGCTAGCAACGCAAGCAAGCAAGCTAGCAAGATAGCCACAGGGAGCTAGCAAGCTACGAGAGCAAAGCTAGCAAACTAGCGATGCACAGCTGGCAAGCTAGCAACGAGGAGATGGCAAGGTATGATAGCAAAATTTGCAAGCTAGTAAAGCAAAAGCTTACAAGCTTGCAACGCAAAGTTAGCAAGATAGCAACGCATATCTAGCAAGCTAAGAGCAAGCAACGGAAAGCTAGCAAGCTAGCAACGCAAAGCTAAGAAGATAGCAACGCAAATCTAGCAAGCTAGCAAGCTATCAACTCAAAGATAGCAAGGTAGAAACGCAAAGCTAGAACGGTAGGAACGCAAATCGAGCAAGCTAACAACGCAAATCTAGCAACCTAGAAAGCAAGCTAACAACTCAAATCAAGGAAGTATGCAATGCAAAGCTAGCAAGCTAGCAACGCAAAGCTAGAAACTTGTAACGAAAACTAGGAAGCTAGCAACGCAAATTAGCTAGCTAGATATAAAAGCTTGCAATCTAGGAACGCAAAGCACGCAAGCTATCAACGCAACCCTGGCAAGCTAGCAACGCAAAACTAGCAAGCTAGCAACGCAAAGCTAGCAAGCACTCAACGCAAAACTAGCAAGTTAGCAACGCAAAGCTCGCAAGATAGTAACGCAAAGCTGCCAAGCTAACAAAGCACAGCTAGCAAGCTAGCAACGCAAAGCTAGCAAGCACTCAACGCAAAACTAGCAAGTTAGCAACGCAAAGCTCGCAAGATAGTAACGCAAAGCTGCCAAGCTAACAAAGCACAGCTAGCAAGCTAGCAACGCAAAGCTAGCAAGCACTCAACGCAAAACTAGCAAGTTAGCAACGCAAAGCTCGCAAGATAGTAACGCAAAGCTGCCAAGCTAACAAAGCACAGCTAGCAAGCTAGCAACGCAAAGCTAGCAAGCACTCAACGCAAAACTAGCAAGTTAGCAACGCAAAGCTCGCAAGATAGTAACGCAAAGCTGCCAAGCTAACAAAGCACAGCTAGCAAGCTAGCAACGCAAAGCTAGCAAGCACTCAACGCAAAACTAGCAAGTTAGCAACGCAAAGCTCGCAAGATAGTAACGCAAAGCTGCCAAGCTAACAAAGCACAGCTAGCAAGCTAGCAACGCAAAGCTAGCAAGCACTCAACGCAAAACTAGCAAGTTAGCAACGCAAAGCTCGCAAGATAGTAACGCAAAGCTGCCAAGCTAACAAAGCACAGCTAGCAAGCTAGCAACGCAAAGCTAGCAAGCACTCAACGCAAAACTAGCAAGTTAGCAACGCAAAGCTCGCAAGATAGTAACGCAAAGCTGCCAAGCTAACAAAGCACAGCTAGCAAGCTAGCAACGCAAAGCTAGCAAGCACTCAACGCAAAACTAGCAAGTTAGCAACGCAAAGCTCGCAAGATAGTAACGCAAAGCTGCCAAGCTAACAAAGCACAGCTAGCAAGCTAGCAACGCAAAGCTAGCAAGCACTCAACGCAAAACTAGCAAGTTAGCAACGCAAAGCTCGCAAGATAGTAACGCAAAGCTGCCAAGCTAACAAAGCACAGCTAGCAAGCTAGCAACGCAAAGCTAGCAAGCACTCAACGCAAAACTAGCAAGTTAGCAACGCAAAGCTCGCAAGATAGTAACGCAAAGCTGCCAAGCTAACAAAGCACAGCTAGCAAGCTAGCAACGCAAAGCTAGCAAGCACTCAACGCAAAACTAGCAAGTTAGCAACGCAAAGCTCGCAAGATAGTAACGCAAAGCTGCCAAGCTAACAAAGCACAGCTAGCAAGCTAGCAACGCAAAGCTAGCAAGCACTCAACGCAAAACTAGCAAGTTAGCAACGCAAAGCTCGCAAGATAGTAACGCAAAGCTGCCAAGCTAACAAAGCACAGCTAGCAAGCTAGCAACGCAAAGCTAGCAAGCACTCAACGCAAAACTAGCAAGTTAGCAACGCAAAGCTCGCAAGATAGTAACGCAAAGCTGCCAAGCTAACAAAGCACAGCTAGCAAGCTAGCAACGCAAAGCTAGCAAGCACTCAACGCAAAACTAGCAAGTTAGCAACGCAAAGCTCGCAAGATAGTAACGCAAAGCTGCCAAGCTAACAAAGCACAGCTAGCAAGCTAGCAACGCAAAGCTAGCAAGCACTCAACGCAAAACTAGCAAGTTAGCAACGCAAAGCTCGCAAGATAGTAACGCAAAGCTGCCAAGCTAACAAAGCACAGCTAGCAAGCTAGCAACGCAAAGCTAGCAAGCACTCAACGCAAAACTAGCAAGTTAGCAACGCAAAGCTCGCAAGATAGTAACGCAAAGCTGCCAAGCTAACAAAGCACAGCTAGCAAGCTAGCAACGCAAAGCTAGCAAGCACTCAACGCAAAACTAGCAAGTTAGCAACGCAAAGCTCGCAAGATAGTAACGCAAAGCTGCCAAGCTAACAAAGCACAGCTAGCAAGCTAGCAACGCAAAGCTAGCAAGCACTCAACGCAAAACTAGCAAGTTAGCAACGCAAAGCTCGCAAGATAGTAACGCAAAGCTGCCAAGCTAACAAAGCACAGCTAGCAAGCTAGCAACGCAAAGCTAGCAAGCACTCAACGCAAAACTAGCAAGTTAGCAACGCAAAGCTCGCAAGATAGTAACGCAAAGCTGCCAAGCTAACAAAGCACAGCTAGCAAGCTAGCAACGCAAAGCTAGCAAGCACTCAACGCAAAACTAGCAAGTTAGCAACGCAAAGCTCGCAAGATAGTAACGCAAAGCTGCCAAGCTAACAAAGCACAGCTAGCAAGCTAGCAACGCAAAGCTAGCAAGCACTCAACGCAAAACTAGCAAGTTAGCAACGCAAAGCTCGCAAGATAGTAACGCAAAGCTGCCAAGCTAACAAAGCACAGCTAGCAAGCTAGCAACGCAAAGCTAGAAACTTGTAACGAAAACTAGGAAGCTAGCAACGCAAATTAGCTAGCTAGATATAAAAGCTTGCAATCTAGGAACGCAAAGCACGCAAGCTATCAACGCAACCCTGGCAAGCTAGCAACGCAAAACTAGGAAGTTAACAACGCAAAGCTAGAAAGCTAGAAACGCAAATCTAGCAATTAACTTGCTAGCAACGAAATTTTACAAGCTAGAAACTCAAAGAAAACAAGCTAGCAACGCCAAGCTAGCAATCTAGCAACGCAAAGCTAGCAATCTAGCAACGGAAAAATATTAAGCTAGCTAAACAATGCTACCTAGCTACCAACCCAAATCTAGCAAGCTAGCAACTCAAATCAAGAAAGCTAGCAAGCTAGGAACGAAAATCTAAAAAGCTAGCAACGCAAATTTAGCAAGCTAGCAACGCAAAGCTGGCAAGCTAGAAACGCACAGCTGGCAATCTAGCAACGCAATGCTGCCAGGCTAACAACGCAAAGCCAGCAAGCAAGCAACGAGAAGATAGCTACTAGCAAGCTAGCAATGGAAAACTAGCAACGAATAGCTAAGGAGCTAGCAACGCAAAGCTAGGAATCTAGGAACATAAAGCTAGCATGCTAGCAACGCAAAGCTAGATAGCTAGGAGCGCAAAGCTAGGAAGCTAGCAACGCAATGCTAGCATGCTAGCAAATCAAAGCCAGCAACTTAGCAACGAAAAGCTAGAGAGCTAGAAACGGATAGCAGCAATCTAGCAAAGCAAAGCTAGCAAGCTAGCAAAGCAAAACTATAAATCTAGCAACCAAAAGTTAGCAAGATGGCAACGAAAAGCTACCAAAATAGCAACGTAAAACTAGCAAGCTTTAAACGAAAAGCAAGCAAGCTGGCAAGTTAGCAACGCAAAGCTTGAAACCTAGCAACGCAAACCAAGGAAGTTAGCAACTGAAAGATAGCAAGCTAGTAACGCAAAGCTAGCAAGCTAGCAACGAAATGATAGTAAGATAGCAACGCAAAGCTAGCAAGATTGCAACGCAAATCTAGCAATCTAGCATTCTTGCAACGAAAAGCTAACAAGCTAGCAACGCACAGCTAGCAAGCTAGCAACGCATATCTATCAAGCTAGCAACCCAAAGCTATCAAGATAGCAACGCAATGTTACCAAGATATCAACGCAAATTTGCAAGATAGCAAAGCATATCTAGCAAGTTACTAACCTAGCAACGGGAAGCTAGCAAGCTAACAACGCAAAGCAAGGAAGCTAGAAACGCAAAGCTACCAAGATAGTAACGCAAAATTAGGAAGATGTAAACGCAAAATTAGCAAGTAAGCAACGCAAAGCTACCAAGCTAGCAACGCAAAGATAGGAAGTTAGCAACGCAAAGCTAGCAAGCTAGTAATACAAAACTAGCTATCTAGCAAAGAAATTCAAGTAAGATAGCAACGCAAAGCTAGCAAGTTAGCAACGCAAATCAAGCAATCTATCATGCTAGAAACGTAAAGATAACAACCTAGCAACGCAAAGCTAGCAAGCTAGCAACGCCCAGCTAACAAGGTAGCAACGCAAAGCTAGCAAGCTAGCAACGCAAATCCTGAAAGCTAGCAACGCAGAGCTACCAAGCTAGCAACACAAAGCTAGCAAGATAGCACGGAAAAGCAAGCAAGCTTGTAAGCTAGCAACGGAAAGCTTAGAAGCTAGAAACGCAAGGCTAACAAGCTAGCAACGCACAGCATGCAAGCTAGCAACGAGGAGTTGAATAGCTAGAAAGCAATGCTAGTAAGCTAGTAACGGGAAAGCTTGCAAGCTTGCAACCCAAAGCTAGCAAGCTAGAAACGCAAAGCTAGCAAGCTGGCATCGCAAAGCTAACAAGCAAGATACGCAAAGCAAGCAAGCAAACCAGCAACGCATAGTTATAAAGATAGCAACGCAAAGCTATCAAGCTAGCAGCGCACACTTAGCAAGCTTTCAAATCAATGGTAGCAAGTTAGCAACGCAAAGTAAGCAAGCTAGTAACGCAAAGCTGGCAAGCTAGCAACACAAAGCTGGCAAGCTAATAAAGCACAGCTAGCAAGCTAGCAACGCAAATCTGGCAAGCTAGCAAGCAAGAAACGCAAAACTAGCAAGCTAGCAACGCAAACCTGGCAAGATAACAACGCATAGCTAGCAAGCTAGCAAAACGCAAATCTTGCAATATAGCAGGTTGCAACGAAAACTAACAAGATAGCAACGCAAAATTTCANGCAAAGCTAACAAGTTAGCAACTCATAGCTAGCCAGCTAGGAAACCTAAGCAATCAAGTTAGCAAAGCCAAGGTAGCAAGTTATCAAAACATATCTAGCAAGCTAAAAAGCAAGAAACGGAAAGCTAGCAAGCTAGCAACGCAAAGCTAGCAAGTTAGCAACGCAAAGTTCGCAAGCTATTAACGCAAAGCTGGCCAGCTAGCAACGCAAACCTGGCAAACTAACAAAGCACAGCTGACAAGCTAGCAACGCAATGCTGGATAGCTAGCAAGCAAGCAACGCAAAAATAGCAATGTAGCATGCTATCAACGAAAAGCGTACAAGCTAGTAACGAAAATTCAAGATAGCAACGCCAAGCTAGCAAGTTAGCAACGCAAATCTAGCAATATAGCATTGCAAATCTAGCAAGCTAGAACGCAAACTTCCTAGCTAGCAACGAAACTAGCAAGTTAGCAACTCAAATCAAACAAGTTAGCAAAATAGAAACGGAAAGTTAGCAAGCTAAAAACGCTAAGCTAGCAAGCTAACAACACACAAACGACAAGCTAGCAACGCAGAGCTGGTAATCTAGCAAAGCAAAGCTTGCAAGCTAGCAAAGCAAAGATAGGAAGCTATCAACGCAAATTTAGCAAATTAGCAACCAAAAGCTAGCAAGCTAGCCACGAAAATCTAGCAAGGAAGATCCGCCAAGCATGCAAGCAAGGCAAAACACACAAGATAGCAACGCAAAGCTAACAAGCTTGCAACGCAAATTTAAAAAGCTAGCATCGCAAAACTAGCTAGCTAGCAACCTAAAGCTATCAAGATAGAAACGAAAATCTAGCAAGATACCATCGCAAATCAAGCATGCTAGCAACGCAAAGTTAGCAAGCTAGCAAAGCAAATCTAGCAAGCTAGCAACGCACAGCTGGCAATCTAGCAACGCAATGCTGCCGGGATAGCAACGCAAAGCCAACAAGCAAGCAACGAGAAGCTAGCTACTAGCAAGCTAGCAACGGAAAACTAGCAACGAATAGCTAAGGAGCTAGCAACGGAAAGCTAGGAATCTAGGAACATAAAGCTAGCATGCTAGCAACGCAAAGTTAGCTAGCTAGCAACGCAAAGCTAGGAAGCTAGCAACGCAATGCTAGCATGCTAGCAAATCAAAGCCAGCAACTTAACAACGAAAAGCTAGAGAGCTAGAAACGGATAGCAACAAGCTAGCAAGCTAGCAAAGCAAACCTAGGAATCTAGCAACCAAAAGCTAGCAAGATGGCAACGAATAGCTACCAAAATAACAACGTAAAACTAGCAAGTTTTAACGCAAAGCAAGCAAGCTGGCAAGTTAGCAATGCAAAGCTTGAAACCTAGCAACGAAAACCTAGGAAGTTAGCAACTTAAAGATAGCAAGCTAGTAACGCAAAGCTAGCAAGCTAGCAACGAAATGATAGTAAGATAGCAAAGCAAAGCTAGCAAGATTGCAACGCAAATCTAGCAAATTAGCATTTTTGCAACGAAGAGCTAACAAGCTAGCAACGCACAGCTAGCAAGCTAGCAACGCATATCTATCAAGCTAGCAACCCAAAGCTATCAAGATAGCAACGCAATGCTACCAAGCTAGCAACGCAAAGTTGCAAGATTGCAAAGCATATCTAGCAAGTTACTAACCCAGCAACGGGAAGCTAGCAAGATAACAACGCAAAGCAAAGAAGCTAGAAACGCAAAGCTACCAAGATTGTAACGCAAAATTAGGAAGATGTAAACGCAAAGTTAGCAAGTAAGCAACGCAAGGCTAGCAAGCTAGCAACGCAAAGTTAGGAAGTTAGCAACGCAATGCTAGCAAGCTAGTAATACAAAACTAGCTATCTAGCAACGAAATTCAAGCAAGATAGCAACGCAAAGCTAGCAAGCTAGCAACGCAAATCTAGCAATCTATCATGCTAGCAACGTAAAGCTAACAAGCTAGCAACGCAAAGCTAGCAAGCTAGAAACGCCAAGCTAACAAGGTAGCAACGCAAAGATAGCAAGCTTGCAACGCAGAACTACCAAGCTAGCAACGCAAAGCTAGCAAGATAGCAACGAAAAGCAAGCAAGCTTGTTAGCTAGCAACGGAAAGCTTAGAAGCTAGAGACGCAAAGCTAACAAGCTAACAAAGAACAGCATGCAAGCTAGCAACGAGGAGCTGAATAGCTAGCAAAGCAATGCTAGCAAGCTAGTAACGGAAAATCTTGCAAGCTAGCAACGCAAAGCTAGCAAGCTAGCAACGCATCGCTAGAAACTGGCATCGCAAAGCTAACAAGCAAGATACGCAAAGCAAGCAAGCAAACCAGCAACGCATAGTTATAAAGATAGCAACGCAATGCTATCAAGCTAGCAGCGCACACCTAGCAAGCTCTCAAAGCAATGGTAGCAAGTTAGCAACGCAAAGTAAGCAAGCTAGTAACGCAAAGCTGGCAAGCTAGCAACACAAAGCTGGCAAGCTAATAAAGCACAGCTAGCAAGCTAGCAACGGAAATCTGGCAAGCTAGCAAGCAAGCAACCCAAAACTTAGCAAGTTAGAAACGCAAACCTGGCAAGATAGCAACGCATACCTAGCAAGCTAGCAACGCAAATCTTGCAATATAGCAGGTTGCAACGAAAACTAACAAGCTAGCAACGCAAAATTTCAAGCAAGCAACGCCAAGCTAGCAAGCTAGCAACGCAAATCTAGCAAGATTGCAACGCAAAGCTAGCAAGCTAGCAACGCGGAGCTACCAAGCTAGAAAACGCAAAACTAGCAAGCTAGCAACGCAAAGCAAGCAAGCTAGCTTGTTAACAACTGAAAGCTTGCAAGCTACGAAACAAAGCTAGCAAGCTAGCAACGCACAGCAGGCAAGCTAGCAAAGCACAACTGGCAAGCTAAGATAGAAAAGCTTGCAACCTAGCAAAGCAAAGCTAACAAGTTAGCAACGCATAGATAGCAAGCTAGGAGAGCTAAGCAATCAAGTTAGCAAAGCCAAGGTAACAAGCTAGCAAAACATATCTAGCAAGCTAAAAAGCAAAAACGGTAAGCTAGTAAGCCAGCAACGCAAAGCTAGCAAGCTCTCAACGCAAACCTAGCAAGTTAGCATCGCAAAGTTCGCAAGCAATTAACGCAAAGCTGGCCAGCTAGCAACGCAAATCTGGCAAGCTAACAAAGCACAGCTGGCAAGCTAGCAACGCAATTCTGGCTAGCTAGCAAGCAAGCAACGCAAAAATCGCAATGTAGCATGCTTGCTACGAAAAGCTTACAAGCTAGTAACGCAAAATTCAAGGTAGCAACTCCAAGCTAGCAAGCTAGCAACGCAAACCTAGCAATAGAGCATTGCAAAGATAGCAAGCTAGAACGCAAAACTACCTAGCTAGCAATGAAACTAGGAAGTTAACAACTCAAAACAAGCAAGTTAACAAGTTAGCAACGGAAAGTTAGCAAGCTAAAAACGCAAAGCAAGCAAGCTACCAACACACAAATGACAAGCTAGAAACGCAGAGCTGGTAATCTAGCAAAGCAAAGCTTGCAAGCTAGCAAAGCAAAGCTAGGAAGCTATCAACGCAAATTTAGCAAATTAGCAACGAAAAGCTAGCAAGCTAGCCACGCAAATCTAGAAAGGAAGATCCGCCAAGCATGCAAGCAAGGCAAAACACACAATATAGCAACGCAAAGTTAAGAAGCTTGCAACGCAAATTTAAAAAGCTAGCATCGCAAAACTAGCTAGCTAGCAACCTAAAGCTATCAAGCTAGAAACGAAAATCTAGCAAGATACCTTCGCAAATCAAGCATGCTAGCAACGCAAAGTTAGCAAGCTAGCAAAGCAAATCTAGCAAGCTAGCAACGCAAAGCTGGCTATCTAGCAACACAATGCTGCCAGGATAGCAACGCAAAGCCATCAAGCAAGCAACAAAAACTAGCAAACTAGCAAGCTAACAACGCAAAGCTAGCAAGGAGAAGCTAAGAAGCTAGCAACGCAAAGCTAGCAAGCAAGCAATATAAAGCCAGCAAGCAATATAAAGATAGCAAGCTAGCAACGCATAGCTAGCAAGCTAGCAACGCAAAGCTAGGAAGCTAGCAACCCAAAGCTAGCAACCTAGAAACTCAAAGCCAGCAAGCTAGCAATGAAAAGCTAGAGAGCTATAAACGCAAAGCTTGCAAGCTAGCAACGCAAAACTAGCAAACTAGCAACGCATATCTTGCAAGATACTAAGCTAGAAACGGAAATCTAGCAAGCCAGCAACGCAAAGCTAGAAAGCTATCAAAGCAAAGCTAGCAAGCTAGCAACGCAAAGCTAGCAATCTAGCAACTCAAATCTAGAAAGATAGCAAAGCAAAGCGAGCAAGCCAGCAACGCAAAACTATCAATTTAACAACGCAAATCTAGCAAGCTTTCAACCTAGCAAACTAGCAACGCAAAGGCAGGAAGTTAGCAACGCAAAGCTAGCAAGCTATCAACACAAAGCTAGCAAACTAGCAACGCAAAGCTAGAAAGATAGCAAAGCAATGCTAGGAAGCTAGCAACGCAATGCTAGCAATTTGCAACGCAAAGCTAGCAAGCTAGCAACGCAAATCTAGCAAGCTAGGATCGCAAAGCTAACAAGTAAGATACGTAAACAAGCAAGGAAGCAAGCAACGCATAGTTATCAAAATAGCATTGCAAAACTATCAAGCTAGCAACGCAAAGCTAGCAAGCACTCAGCGCAAAACTAGCAAGTTAGCAACGCAAAGATCGCGAGATAATAACGAGAAGCTGGCAAGCTAACATAGCACAGTTCGCAAGATAGCAACGAAAAGCCGGCTAGCTTGCAAGCAAGCAACGCACAAATAGCAATCTAGCAACGCCAAGCTACCAAGCTAGCAACTCAAATCTTGCACTCTAGCAATCTAGCAACCAAATTCTTACAAGATAGCAACGCAAATGTCAAGGTAGCGACGCCCAGCTAACAAGCTAGCAACGCAAATCTAGCAAGATAAAAATTGCAAAGTTAGCAAGCTAGAACGCAAAGCTAGCAAGCTAGCGACGCAAATCTACCAAGAGAGAAACGCACAACAAGCAAGCTAGAACTCAAAGCTAGCAAGCTAGCAACGCAAAACTAGGAAGTTAACAACGCAAAGCTAGCAAGCTAGAAACGCAAATCTAGCAATTAACATGCTAGCAACGAAAAGTTTACAAGCTAGAAACTCAAAGATAACAAGCTAGCAACGCCAAGCTAGCAATCTAGCAACGCAAAGCTAGCAAGCTAGCAACGCAAAATTATTAAGCTAGCAAAACAATTCTACCTAGCTAGCAACGCAAATCTAGCAAGCTAGCAACTCAAATCAAGGAAGCTAGCAATCTAGGAACGAAAACCTAACAAGCTAGCAACGCAAATTTAGCAAGCTAGCAACGCAAAGCTGGCAAGCTACAAACGCAGAGCTGGCAATCTAGCAACGCAATGCTGCCAGGCTAGCAACGCAAAGCCAGCAAGCAAGAAACGAGAAGCTAGCTACTAGCAAGCTAGCAACGGAACTCTAGCAACGAATAGCTAAGGAGCTAGCAACGCAAAGCTAGGAATCTAGGAACATAAAGCTAGCATGCTAGCAACGCAAAGCTAGATAGCTAGCAACGCAAAGCTAGGAAGCTAGCAACGCAATGCTAGCAAGCTAGCAACTCAAAGCCAGCAACTTAGCAACGAAAAGTAAGAGAGCTAGAAACGGATAGCAGCAAGCTAGCAAAGCAAATCTAGGAATCTAGCATCCAAAAGCTAGCAAGATGGCAACGAAATGCTACCAAAATAGCAACGCAAAACTAGCAAGCTTTAAACGCAAAGCAAGCAAGCTGGCAAGTTAGCAACTCAAAGCTTGAAACCTATCAACGCAAACCTAGGAAGTTAGCAACTTAAAAATAGCAAGCTAGTAACCCAAAGCTAGCAAGTAAGCAACGAAATGATAGTAAGATAGCAACGCAAGCTAGCAAGATTGCAACGCAAATCTAGCAATCTAGCATTCTTGCAACGAAATCTAACAAGCTAGCAACGCACAGCTAGCAAGCTAGCAACGCATACCTATCAAGTTAGCAACCCAAAGCTATCAAGATAGCAACGCAAAACTCCCAAGCTAGCAACACAAAGTTGCAAGCTAGCAAAGCATATCTAGCAAGTTACTAACCTAACAACGGGAAGCTAGCAAGCTAACAACGCAAAGCAAGGAAGCTAGAAACGCAAAGCTACCAAAATAGTAACGCAAAATTAGGAAGATGTAAACGCAAAGATAGCAAGTAAGCAACGCAAGGCTAGCAAGCTAGCAACGAAAAGAGAGGAAGTTAGCAACGCAAAGCTAGCAAGCTAGTAATACAAAACTAGCTATCTAGCAACGAAATTCAAGTAAGATAGCAACGCAAAGCTAGCAAGCTAGCAACGCAAATCTAGCAATCTATCATGCTAGCAACGTAAAGCTAACAAGCTAGCAACGCAAAGCTAGCAAGCTAGCAACGCCAAGATAACAAGGTAGCAACGCAAAGATAGCAAGCTTGCAACGCAGAACTACCAAGCTAGCAACGCAAAGCTAGCAAGATAGCAACGAAAAGCAAGCAAGCTTGTTAGCTAGCAACGGAAAGCTTAGAAGCTAGAGACGCAAAGCTAACAAGCTAACAAAGAACAGCATGCAAGCTAGCAACGAGGAGCTGAATAGCTAGCAAAGCAATGCTAGCAAGCTAGTAACGGAAAATCTTGCAAGCTAGCAACGCAAAGCTAGCAAGCTAGCAACGCATCGCTAGAAACTGGCATCGCAAAGCTAACAAGCAAGATACGCAAAGCAAGCAAGCAAACCAGCAACGCATAGTTATAAAGATAGCAACGCAATGCTATCAAGCTAGCATAGCAAAGCTTGCATCCTAGCAAAGCAAAGCTAACAAGTTAGCAACGCATAGCTAGCAAGCTAGGAAAGCTAAGCAATCAAGTTAGCAAAGCCAAGGTAACAAGCTAGCAAAACATATCTAGCAAGCTAAAAAGCAAAAACAGAATGCTAGCAAGCTAGCAACGCAAAGCTAGCAAGCTCTCAACAAAAAGCTAGCAAGTTAGCAACGCAAAGTTCGCAAGCTATTAACGCAAAGCTGGCCAGTTAACAACGCAAACCTGGCAAGCTAACAAAGCACAGCTGGCAAGCTAGCAACGCAAAGCTAGCAAGCTCTCAACAAAAAGCTAGCAAGTTAGCAACGCATAGCTAGCAAGCTAGGAAAGCTAAGCAATCAAGTTAGCAAAGCCAAGGTAACAAGCTAGCAAAACATATCTAGCAAGCTAAAAAGCAAAAACAGAATGCTAGCAAGCTAGAACGCAAAACTACCTAGCTAGCAACGAAACTAGCAAGCTAGCAACTCAAATCTAGCAACTTATCAAGATAGCAACGGTAAAGTTAGCAAGCTAAAAACGCAAAGCTAGCAAGCTACCAACACACAATCGGCTAGCTAGCAACGCAGAGCTGGTAATCTAGCAAAACAAAGCTTGCAAGCTAGCAAAGCAAAGCTAGGAAGATATCATCGCAAATTTAGCAAATTAGCAACGAAAAGCTAGAAAGCTAGAAACGCAAATCTAGCAAGGAATATCCGCCAAGCATGCAAGCAAGGCAAAACTCACAAGATAGCAACGCAAAGCTAACAAGCTTGCAACGCAAATTTAAAAAGCTAGCATCGCAAAACTAGCAAGCTAGCAACCTAAAGCTATCAAGCTAGAAACGAAAATCTAGCAAGATACAATCGGAAATCAAGCAAGCTAGCAAAGCAAAGTTAGCAAGCTAGCAAAGCAATTCTAGCAAGCTAGAAACGCACAGCTGGCAATCTAGCAACGCAATGCTGACAGGCTAGCAACGCAAAGCCATCAAGCAAGCAAAGAAAAGCTAGCAAACTAGCAAGCTAAAAAGGCCAAGCTAGCAACGAAAACCTAAGAAGCTAGCAACGCAAAGCTAGCAAGCTAGCAACGCAAAGCTAGGAAGCTAGCAACCCAAATCTAGCAAGCTAGAAACTCAAAGCCAGCAAGCTAGCAATGCAAAGCTAGAGATCTAGAAACGGAAAGCTAACAACGCAAAGCTTGCAAGCTAGCAACGCAAAGGTAACAAGCTAGCAAAGCAAAGCTAGCAAGCTAGCAACGCAAAGCTAGGGAGCTAGCTACGAAAAGCTAGCAAGATAGTAACGAAAAGCTACCAAAATAGCAATGAAAACATAGAAAGTAGAAACGCAAAGTTAGGAAGCTAGCAAGTTAGCAACGCAAAGCTTGAAAACTAGCAACGCAATGCTAGGAAGTTAGCAAATTAAAGCTAGCAAGCTAGTAACGAAAAGCTAGCATGCTAGCAACGAAATGCTAGTAAGATAACAACGCAAAACTAGCAAGATTGCAACTCAAATTTAGCAATCTAGCATTCTTGCAAAGAAAAGTTAACAAGCTAGCAACGCAAAGCTAGAAATCTTGCAACGCATAGCTATCAAGCTAGCAACGCAAAGTTATCAAGCTTGAAACGCAAAGCTAGCAAGCTAGCAACGCATATCTAGCAAGTACCAAAGCTAGCAAAGGAAATATAGCAAGCTAGCAACGCAAAGCATGGAAGCTAGAAACGCAAAGCTACCAAGAGAGCAACCCAAAATTAGGAAGCTCGAAACGCAAAGTTAGCAAGTTAGCAACGCACAGCTAGCAAGGTAGCAACGCAAAGATAAGAAGTTAGCAACGCAAAGTTAGCAAGCTCGTAACACAAAGCTAGCTATCTAACAACGAAATTCAAGTAAGATAGCAACGCAAAGCTAGCAAGCTAGCAACGCAATTCTAGCAATTTATCATGCCAGCAACGAAAAGCTATCAAGCTAACATCGAAAATCTAGCAAGCTAGCAACGATAAGCTAACAAGGTAGAAACGCAAAACTAGAAAGCTAGCAACGCAAATCTAGCAAGCTAGCAAAGCAGATCTACCAAGCTAGCAACGCAAAGCTAGCAAGCTAGCAACGCAAAATCAAGCAAATTAATAAGCTAGGAACGGAAAGCTTACAAGCTAGAAACGCAAAATTTACAAGCTTGCAAGGTACAACAGGCGAGCAAGCAACGCAGTGCTGGATAGCTAGCAAAGCAATGCTAGCAAGCCAGCAACGGAAAGCTAGCAAGTTAGCAACACAAACCTAGCAAGCTAGCAAAGCCTAGCTAGCAGGTTGACATCGCAAAATTAACAAGCAAGAAACGCAAACAAACAAGCAAGCAAGCAACGCATAGTTATAAAGATAGCAACGCAAAGCTATCAAGCTAGCAACGCAAAGATAGCAAGCTCTCAACGCAAAGCTAGCAAATTAGCAACGCAAAGTTAGCAAGCTTGTAACGCAAACTTGGCAAGCTAGCAACTCAAAGCTTGCAAGCTAGCAAAGCACAGCTACAAAATTGCAACGCAAAGCAGGCAAGCTAGCAAGCAAGCAACGCAATGCTAGCAAGCTATCCGCGCAAAGCTGGCAAGCTAGCAACAAAAAGCTAGCAAACTAGCAACACAAATATTGCAATATAGCATGTTGCAACGAAAAGCTAACAAACTAGCAACGGAAAGTTTCATGGTAGCAACACGAAGCTATCAAGCTAGCAACCCAAATTTATCAAGTTAGCAACACAAAGCTACCAAGATAGAAAACGGAAAACAAACAAGCTAGCAACGCAAAGAAACAAGCTAGCATGTTAGCAAATGAAAGCTAGCAAACTACGAAAGCAAAGTTAGCAAGCTAGCAACGCACAGCAGGCAAGCTAGCAACGCAGAGCTGGCAAGCTAGGATAGCAAAGCTTGCAAGCTAGCAAAGCAAGGCTAACAAGATAGCAACGGAAAGCTAGCAAGCTAGCAACGCTAAGCTATCAAGATAGCAAAGCAAAGGTAGCAAGCTAGCAACGAATATCTAGCAAGCTAACAAGCAAGGAACGCAAAGCTAGCAAGCTAGCAACGTAAAGCTAGGAAGCTAGCAACGCAAATCTAGGAAGATAGCAAGGAAGGTAATAACGCAAAGCTAGGAAGCATGCAATGCAAATCTAGCAAGCTAGCATCGCAAATCTTGCAAGCTAGGAACGCAAAACGAGCAAGTTAACAACGCAAATTTAGCAAGCTAGCAAGCAAGCAAATAACGCAAAGCTAGGAAGATAGCAAGGAAGGTAATAACGCAAAGCTAGGAAGATAGCAAGGAAGGTAATAACGCAAAGCTAGGAAGATAGCAAGGAAGGTAATAACGCAAAGCTAGGAAGATAGCAAGGAAGGTAATAACGCAAAGCTAGGAAGATAGCAAGGAAGGTAATAACGCAAAGCTAGGAAGATAGCAAGGAAGGTAATAACGCAAAGCTAGGAAGCATGCAATGCAAATCTAGCAAGCTAGCAAGCAAGCAAATAACGCAAAGCTAAGAAGTATGCAATTCAAAGCTAGCAAGCTAGCAACGCAAAGCTAGCAAGCTAGCAACGCTAAGCTAGCAAGCCAGGAACGCATAGCTAAAAAGCTAGCAACCCACAGCTAGTAAGATAGCAACGCAAAGCTAGCAAACTTGCAAGGCAAACTATAAAGCGAGCAACGCAAACCTAGCAAGGTAGCAACGGAAAACTAGCTAGCTAAGAAACCAATGCTAGCAAACAAGCAACGCAAAGCTAGCAAGCTAGCAACGCATAGCTAGGAAGTTAGCAAAGCAACTCTAGCAAATTAGCAACGCAAATCTAGCAAGCTAGCAACGCAAAGCTAGCAAGCTAGCAACGCCAAGCTAGCAAGTTGCAACGCAAACTACGAAGTTAGCAACGCAATACTAGCAAGCTAGCAATGCAAATCTAGCAAGCTAGCATCGAAAAAGTTAGCAAGCAAAATACGCAAAGCAAGCAAGCAAGCCAGCAACGTATAGCTATTCAAAATATCAACGCAAAGCTAACAAGCTGCAACGCAAATTTTGCAAGTTAGCAACGGAAAGCTGGCAAGCTAGCAAGGCACAGCTGCCAAGGTAGCTACGCAAATCTAGCAAGCTAGCAAGCAAGCAACGCAAAGCTATCAAGCTAGCAACGCAAAAGTAGCAAGGTAGCAACGAAATTCTAGCAAGCTAGCCACGCAAATCTAGCAAGCAAAATACGCAAAGAAGCAAGCAAAGCAAAGTTATCAAGCTAGCCACGCAAACCTATCAATCTAGCAACGCAAAGCTAGCAAGCTAAC
>NW_019720729.1:742270-743714 GCF_002891405.2 Cryptotermes secundus | reverse complement strand
AGGGCACCTAACAGTGATTCTCGAGAAGCTCTAGACGGAAACAGGCGAAGTAAAAAGGGCGGGCATATCACTTGCGAGACCGCAGAGTTCACGTGACCCCTACTTCCCGTTGCGCCATCCACGTTACAGTATATTTGAGCACCTTATGGCTAACAGTGGAAAATCAACATTTTTATTCAATTTCAGATCTGTCTACAGGTTACTGTGTAGCAGATGCATTGTCAAAAGAACTGCTCTGGGATTTGAACCCATGCTGATTAACATATATAAATTTTCCTAGGAACTAACTTAAAAATTATTTTTATGTGAATCGAGTTTCATAACTTAATATTAATTAATTAATATGAAGGATATTTGGGTATGGGCATCTGCCACTTTTTTAAAAAAATTCTGAGCCAAGAATATGGATAAAACCGTTTTATATCTGATTCATACACTGACTGTTCTGAAAACATTGAACCCGCTCTCTGCTGTGCTGATGACAACGCCAGGTAGCTGTGGGTGCCAATGTAGCTCTTTGATATCTGTTTGACCTTGGTGAATGAAAAGTAGTTGTGGCGGCAAATCCTGTGAAAAAAGAATGTGGTGTTCCAAATTCTAAAGTACTCAGCCACATACCCTGCAACTCCAGTTTCTACACAGTAAAAGTGTGAAAATAAAAAATCTGATTAAAGCCCAAACAAATGATCTCTAATAAGATATCTTTATTATGGTTTTTGTACTGTCACACAACAAACGTGGCTTTGATTAAAGTATAATAAAACAATTACAACAAGTAAGTCCATCAGTTTATTATAGCAATCACACTACATATTTCAGTCTATGTATAAATAAACAAAGAACGCAGTACATTATTGCTGAATAATATTGTAACGTGTTTCGTTACTGAATACGCCGCAGATCGTTAATTGGTTCATTGAACAATCTACAAGTAACGGCTACAATTACTTATCACACAGTTGCGGGGTTTCACACTTTATAACCCTAATCGCATTAATCTGTTACCACTGTTGCAGGGTTTCACGATTTATAACCCTATGCGCAAATCAGCTCACTCCGTCTTCAGTAGTCTACACGTTTACAGTAGGGGAGCTATGTATCACTGTATCACACACTCCCAATTACACAATCGCACACATGTCCGGTTCTTCTTTCCATGACAGCTGCTATACTCCAACTGTAGTCGGCTGACTGGAGAACTGTTGATAACACACTCGCTCGTAGGCTTGCTCGGAACTATCTTCGGCGATGGCCACGTTACAACTCGACTCGCAGCCGCTGTGCAGCTCACTTATATAGCCGCAGTGCTTGCCTGTTGCGTAATGAGTGCCACGTCATCCTGTTACTTCATCCGCTGTTGACTCGCGTTGCATAGCTACCAGGCTGCGGGGGCTCGGCTAACTTCGGCTCCGCTCGTGACGTCACCGCGGGGAGAGTGGCGGGG
>NW_019720729.1:740026-740861 GCF_002891405.2 Cryptotermes secundus | reverse complement strand
TTGCTGCGCTGCATTTCCATTCTGGCTGACGCCGCCTCCCGGACGTCTGTCCTGTCACGGTTCCAGTCCTTCCTTTCCCGGCTTCTTGCCCAGCATTGACCCTCGTTGAGCATCTCCTTACGGGATCTCCCTTGCGCCGTGTCGCACCTGCACGACTAGTCACATTGCTGTCGGCAGCCAATTCGTGCCATGGGCTATAATTTCCTTGGGTCGTAGATTTCTTGAAGATATGGCGTTTGCGCCATGCCACTGTTGCGCGGCGGGACACCTTCCTGTGGACGACGGCCAACTTCATCTGGGGTCCATGACTTCTCTGCGTCAGATTCTTCATAATTCGTCGCATGTTTCGGTCCCTACGCCTTTTCTTCTTCGGTTCTCCGACTGGCATTACTTCGGCGTCTTCTAAGGGTACCTCTAGTAGTTCTGCCGCCTCAGGTTTCCTGTTCGCTGAGGTCGGCTCTTCTTCTTCTTGACGTGCCTCCATTACTAGGCAGGCCATCGTCGGTCCGACCGGTATTACTATGGGGACCTCTTCTTGTTGTGCCGCAGGTTTCGTGTCCACTAGGCAAGCCAAAGTCTCTTCCCGCCAGGCGCGGAAGTCAGCGTCATATTTTGCCAGCATGATACTTGCTTCCTCTTCAGTTAATTCTAACTTCGCCAGGAATTCTTCTCTGTCTTTTTTTCTATTTGCTTCCATCTCTTCCTTCTCCGCCTTCCTTTTTTCCTCCATCTCTTCCTTCTCTTTCCTTCTCTCTTCCTTCTCCACCTTCCTTTCTTCCTCCATCTCTTCGTGATGTGTTTTCATGCTGGCCTCCATTCTTGCCAGCAGGCGTTC
>NW_019720729.1:730961-739855 GCF_002891405.2 Cryptotermes secundus | reverse complement strand
ATGTAACGTGTTTACGTTACTGATCCCACTTCTGACACCAATGTAACGTGTTTACGTTACTGAAGACGCCGTAGAGATGGTTAATTGGTTTATTTAACAATCTACAAATAACGGCTATAATTAATGATCACAATATTACGGGTTTCCACACTTTACAAACCCTACAACAAAATCTCTTCACACTCTCTTCAAGAGTCTTCACGTATTAATAACGCGGGAGCTATATAAGTCTCCCTGAATTACACTCTCCAGATATGACTGGTTATCACGGGTTATCGCACACGCGGCTGTAGCTCTGTTTCAACTCCGCGATTGTTACTTTATAACTGACTCGCAGCCACTGTGCAGCTCACTTATATAGCTGCAGTGCTTGCTTGTTGCGTAATGAGTGCCACGTCATCCTGTTACGTCACCGCTGTTGATTCGCCTTGCATAGTTACCCGGTTACGGGGCTCGGCTNACAAAAACCATAGAACTGATGTATACAACAAGATGCATACCATAAAAATGTCATATTTAATCATGATTCTATTCTAATGACACATATTCTGGCAATATCAAATTAATGAAATTAAACAAAAGACCTGGTAGGGTTGTAAGGTTCAAACAGTTGTGAATGCCCAGACAAACAGTGAAAACAGTGCATTCCATAATGTAGTTCACAAGATTTTCAGTGGTGTTCTATGAAATTTATTATGCTTCCTTGCAGTCGTTTATAAAATTGGATTAACAGTTCATAACATACATGGAAATGTCCACTAATGGTCTTATGTAAGGTGGTCTTCATTATGAGTCAATATGGCACAAGATAAGAACAGCCTGACAACTTGCAGTGGAAGTCCCCCATATCAAATAATAATAATAATAATAATAATAATAATAAACCTTCCAACACTTTAGGCGCTGATACTACATCAGAGTCGCTCGGACACACGTCCACATAAGGTGGCTGCATGAACAAAATATTAAGTATTATTCTTCCCTTTCCAGTTCCCATATTTATTGAAATGTGAAATCTTTTTTTTTCCTGATGTTTCACTGATAAAAAAGTCTCTCAGCTTAGCATCAGTATCATTTAACAGAACCAATATGGTAAGCACCAAGCCCTTTATTGGATGAGCACGTATACAAATTGTGCGGTCATGAGATATCATACTAGTGTGTCCACAAACAACAGAACTCTGGTGCTCCATCAACTCTCATTACAATGTATGTCAACTCTGTAATGTAAGTTTTCTAGACCCGGTTTCAAATTGTTTTCATCAAGATAGGGTTTCACTAAATGCAGAACACAAAATTTAGAATTCACTGTAATGACATGTCGAGACACTGATGAAAACATAAAAACAGTGTTAATGAAACAAGTTTATATGAAAATATGCTCATAACCCCAAAATTAAAACTGCAATCATCACAGTGGAAATCCCCACCCATATCATGCCCACAGACAGCTCACCAAAGGCAAAGCAAAACCAAAGTGACATTGTTTTCTTCAGTTACAATAATACTGTACATTACAAACAGGCCTGCAGAAATTTCCTATAAATCCAGAATAAGCCAGAATAAAAAGCAATATGCCTGAGACAGGAAATCTGACCTTTTTTGATAGAACTGAGACATCTACATACAAACATTAAACAGCCAAACACATCACTGCTAGGATACTGAGAGCACACAAATACAAGGGATGAGAAAGGAATATATAGGAAACACAGGAACATAAAGGGATAAAGGAATGGAAGAACAGGGGACTATTTTAATGTAAAGAAGATGGAAGAAGGGGGCAATAGGAATAACAAAAAGGGGTGGGAAAGCAATATGGGAGAAAGTAGGGAAGGAAATAATACTGTAACATGGATAAAGGATAGGAAAGTAAAAGAGAAACTATTCTGCTAGTCAACTATGATGGATCATGTGCTAGCAGTAACAAGGAAACAATTCTTTGCACCTGGATCCCAGGATCTGTACAGGTCTGATCATAAGAGTGCCCCAAAAGGTCAGACTATTAAACCTCATTTCCATTTGCAAGAGCTGAGAAATATGTGTGCAGCATGTCATAAGCAGAGGAAAAACAGGGAAACCAGGAACTTGCAAATCCACCATTACAGAACACACGCTCATTTAACCTGGCTTGTGCAGCAATTTTTGGCTATAAACAAGGTATTACATGTCACCTCCCACCCTATACAAATTCTGGGGGAAAAAATTAAAAATTTAAAAAAATTTGTGTGCAAATGATTTAACACAATGCAATGTTTCAACAACTGGCAGCAAAGTTGGAAAAACTCTTTATATGCTGAATGAAAGAGCTTACTTTCAAAGGAATTCACCTTCCATTTCTCTAAGTACAGTATTTTAGTTTTCAGAAATTCAGTCTTAATCTCTTTCATCAGTTCTGCTTCTCTGTTACCTTTTCAAACATAATATCAGGACCAAAGGCATCCCTAGTCTAAATGTTCTCTAACATACCCAAAGCCATACAATCTATCAAATGCCAGAACTTCAAGAACCTACTTCGAATTGCACCCAGTATTCAAGAAACAAAACAACCATGCTCATATTGTTGACAAGAGGAAGTTCAGAAGCATGAAAAGTAATTTTCTCCAAAGGCACGCTGTTCAGAGTTTTATGAAGACTGGGTAACTTTATCAGGTTCAACCCTAATTATACTCATGTTTCTCTGATGTTTTCACCAGGCCAAACTTGAATTCACCTGTTTCAAGTTCTGTTTGTTTCTTCACAGCAATGCTGAACACACTTCTGTTTTATGAATCTTTAAATTTTCATACTTGCTCAAAGGACGTTAACTCAAGAGCATAACAATAAAAGTAGTTGTGGTTTATATATGCATGTAAAATCTGAAGTGACTTCCATATCTGTAGGGAAAAAAATAAAAGTGAAGTCTGGCTTGAGGATATGTCAATTCTTAAAAAATGCAGAGGTGAAGAGGTTAATGTCTATACTAATGATGTCTGAACTAAAAACATGATATTGAAAGAGTTTAAAAAAGGGAACTGGATCCCTACAAATGAAAATATTAACTTACTTTGATATCATCTTCACAATCCTCAGTATCTCTTTCAAGAGCAAGGTCCCATAATGCAATCTGATCATCACAACCTCCAGAGGCAAACACAGTGGCTTCAGTGGGATGCCACTCAACTGTGGTTACCGGCTGGGTATGATGCTTAAACGTTGCTACTGGAGACTCACTCTGCCATAAAAATACATAACTTAACACAAATGGCAAGAAATAATGAATAACTGACATGAAATACAATCTCTGACTTACAACTCTTGTGCAACATAATTCTGCAAAGGCCAAATACAACCATCTCTGACCACACCTATTGTTCATTTTTTATTCTTGAGGTTGGATAAGGACGGATCCCTTGGTACTGCAGCCACAAATGGGTGCACTGTACCAGATTCAGAGGAGAGATGAGAGTATGGAGCATTAATGGAGTGGTAAATGTCAAGGAAATGATGAAGTACTTGGTCAGAAACCTGCAACAGTGTCACGTCTTTCACAAAAAATCCTACAAGGATTTCCCTGGGAATGAACCTGGGCCTCCATGGTGAGAAACCAGCAATAGCTGAGATTCAGCACAGGCCTGATCCTACGTAACCTCACTACTGCTCCATCTTGAAGTGGCAAAGCAGTGTAAGTAAGTAATGCAGTTTCTGCCTAAGGTAGGTACATGTTTAGAACATTCCCTGCCAGACAGGTGAGGTTCAGCTCCTGCCTGATGGCCATTTTAGCAAAATGTCTCCTATTCAGAAAAAAAAACCACAAGATGTTGTTAGACCTTATATACCATTTGCTGGCAAGGATATAAAGCCATGTACATTTTTAAGTAAAGACAATGACAGCTAAGAATGCATGGTAAGGGTAAAAGTAAAGTTGTCCCTATGCTTAATTAATTAATTTAGCACCCAGGCATAAATTGTATGGGGGAGCAAAAGTGTAGCTCCACCATTCATGACCTTGGCACTAGATGAACGTGAGTGGTCAACTTCACAACCCTGCCATTTTACCCTTGGGGAAAGAACCCCTGGTGCCCACTGGATACCAGGCTGGGTAAGCCCCATAGCCAGTCTGGGCACTATGAAGTAGAAGCAAGCCTCTCAACCTTGCCAAGAATTGAATCCCAGCCCAAAGCCTGTCATTATATCAAGAGAGCTATCTTAGCTCTCAATAGTACAGGGTACATTCAGAAATTCTGTGAAAAAATTGTTAAGACCAATGTGTCTTAACCACTTCAATGATTTCTGTGAGAACTCTTCCATGGTTCAATGAATCTCTCCAATCACAATGTCCATAGGGTGAAACATGAGGTGCTCACTATGGCAGATGTTCCCTTTGAAATATTCACACCCAGCTGCCAAACAACTTGGCATCACATCTTACTGTATGAGTCACTGAACTGTGTTACAGATATCTTTTATGGGCTTACACATCAGCAGAACCTGAATAAAACCCACCTGAAACTGTCTCAGGTCCCATATATGTAACATTCCATCATCACCACCTGAAGCTATAAAAGGCTCATTTCGGTTCCAGCTGATAACATTAACGTCCCTTTCATGAGCACAATTTGCAGTCAGCATACAAGCTTTGCTAGGAGCTGCACGAGTATCCCAAATACGAATACTGCCAAACAAATTAAACACAAAGAATATGTAATTAACGCTTATCCTACGGGCATTTAAATTCCGGTAAAGGCAGCCGTACGGAATATATTTAAATACCCGCGATTAGAAATCCGTAAAAACTGTAGTGACTTACTAAATTTGCTCCTATTTCTGCAATTTCTGTGATAAACGAACGAAATAAACGCTGTTTTTTTCTCGAAAGAATATAGAATCAGATATTGTAAATTACAGATTGTATGAAACATGTTAAAATTTTTGCACTGACTCCAAAGAAGAAATTTCCCAGTTTCTTGTTTCTGTGCAAGAATCCATACGTTATGGATACCCCTGAATGCAAGTTGCCTGATGAGGACACTTGTGGAAGTCACGGTAATACAACGGATGTTGTGTCTAGAGTTTATCTTAGGCTAAATGACGTACTACTACTAGAATGTGGACGGTGGACGAATGATATAAAGTCACGTGTTGTTGCATATAGAGTTCTTCTAAACAATACGTGTACTGTTCTTGTAGAGTTGAAGGCTAGCGTTTGTTTTATGAAATCGTGTTACTGTATGAACACACACCGTAATAGCTTCGTGGCTGGAAGCGTTCAGTCGAGCGTAATTTCAAAGTGTGATCGTACCATGACGTAATTCTTGTGGAATGAAGAGTGGGCGAATGGCTCGGCTGCACACTAAGATTACATTTCTTTATACAGTTTCATTACACTGAGTGCTTGGTTCGTAACTGGAAGTGTTCTGTCTAGCTATTCGTCGGCAACCTGGGGACCACCACACCAGCGTGGCACGAGGAGTGTGAATAATTATTCAGGTGGAGCTGTGGGCAAACTGTGCCAAACAGTTATAGCATCTGTTGTCGAACCTGGAAATGGACAAATAAGCTATTTTTCCATCTCCTTGGTCTGAACAGTTACATCCTGTTGTCACACTGAGAATTTCGTCTCGCTCTTTTGCGGAACATGCTGTTAGGGGTCCACCTCGCCATCAACGGCCAGGGGTCGAACCCCTGCCGTTTTATGGGAGATATCTCGACTATAGAAGGCCAAACCACATCACTGGCCGACTTGCTCTACTTCGCAATTGAGGTGTCGTGTGTGCTTTTCGCGTGGGACACGAAAGACCGCCCGGACAAAGTGTGTGAAGTGCGAAATCGGACTCTGCATTTCCGGATTTTTTTGAGAATTCCACACGAAGGCAACATTTCGGCAGATGACGCAGGTGGGAAGACAGACACTCCATTCAGATGGTGGCCAAAAATTATGTAAGTAGGACATTATTTTGTACCTTAAAAATGTATTTCAAATAACGTCCGCACGCGCGGACTGTGCGACCAGGGGTCGAACCCCTGCCCTTTTATCGGAGATTTCTCGATTATAGAAGGCCAAACCACATCACTGGCCGACTTCCTCTACTTCGCAATTGAGGTGTCGTGTGCGCTTTTCGCTTGGGAAACGAAAGACCGTCAGGACAAAGTACGTGAAGTGCGAAATCGGACTCTGCATTTCCGGATTTTTTTTGAGAATTCCACACGAAGGCAACATTCTGGCAGATGACGCAGGTGGGAAGACAGACACTCCATGCAGATGGTGGCCAAAAATTATATAAGTAGGACATTATTTTCTACCTTAAAAATGTATTTGAAATAACGTCCGCACGCACGGACTTTGCGACACCACGTGGCGTCATTCGTACCGCTGCCTTTACTATCTGCGACGACATACGTTGTCTTTAGTCGTTTAAAGGTTAAAGCAAAACTTCTAAATGGAGGTAATCCTCTCAATTAGGAAATAAATTGTTGTCCTGCAAACAGTTCTACAGATAAGTGCCTTCTTCTGGAACATGACACTCTATAGTCTGGTAGAAGTTTACCAATACTTTGTTGGAACGCTGTCTATTGCTTGCTTCCTCAGTTTACTCTTCAGTCCTGAATATGGAGGCAGTACATACCTCCAAAATGTCATTATATATCTACCAGATTATATGATGTCACATCCAAGAAGACTGTTTACTAAAACAGTTAACATAACCTAAAATTGAATGTTTTACAACATCCCTAAAGGAAAGAGATTTGTTACAGGACTACCAAGTAAGTCAGAAGAAAAAATATTCATTTATTTATATAATTATTTATATTCAACACTGTCTAGCTGGGATAGCATGGTTGGTACACAGTAATCCTGGTTCAATTCTCAGCAGGGAAAGAGATATTTCACATCTCCAAAGTGTCCTGAATGTTGCAAGGTCTACCCAGGTTATTAGCCCATGGGTACCAGGGTTTCCTTCCTGGAGGTAAAGCAGAAGAGGTATGAAGCTGACCACTCATCTCCACCTAATGTTCAAGTTAAGAATGCATGGGGCTCTTCCTCCACTCCCATATCTATCTTGATGGCATGAACTTAATTAAGCACAGGGATTACTTTACTTTTGACAGTGTGACTACTATACTTAAAAAATATTTCAGATGAGAGCATATTTAGGTATCTACGGTGTAGGTATAACAAAATACTGTCATAACAGATGTGATTAGAACTTACAAATAAGAACATTATAAGACCGTGTCATAGCTCAGGCAGTTAGTTGCCAGCTTCCCACCATGGCGGCCCAGGTTTGAGCCTAGGTCGGGTCATGTGGGGTTTGTGGTGGACAAAATAGCAGGTTATCTCCAAGTACTTCAGTTTCCCTGCCAATTCTCATTCCATAACTACTCCACAATCATCATAATCTGTCATCTGGGGCAGGTACAATATGCCAGTAGTGGCCACAGTACCAAGTGGACTCAGTCTCACCCCACCCCAAGAAACTTAGATCAATATACTGTATTACTTTGAATACAATGTGTCCTCGAATTTAAGACACAACCAATTTCTAAATGAGGGTTTTAAGAAGAAATCAGAAAGGTGTATTTATTTCAATGAGTTTATTTAGAACACATCAACTAAAATGAGAAATTTTTAGAAGCAAGGAATGAAAAGTAATGGAAAATACACCAGAATGAAATGGAAATTTAAAATTTTCACTACATGCACATTCCTTTCTATCTTTTTTATTTAATCAGAAAGTTCATCCAATGATCCTTCAGCTACATTTTCATTTTGTGAAGATGATGCACTCTCACCATTTGTTCACTGCCATCTTGTGTTCCATTTCCGCATTAGACAGACAGCACTTTAAAATATGATTTTGATATCCACTCCACTATTATTGACACTGATGCTCTTTTTATTTTGTGACTAGGTGTAAATGAGTCTTATTCAGCCAGGCATCACAGTTTTTATGGACAAGATCCTTGAAGGGTTTGTTAATTGACATATCAAGTGGTTTAACTGAACCTCATGCCATTATAAATTATTACTAGACCAGTGTTTTTTGTTCCTTAACCTATTTCTGATTCTATCAGAGAGATGGCTATGAAACGCATCCATCACAAGCATACTACGTGATTTTGATAATGCACCAGGCCAACATTCCCACACACATCCAAGCCAGTCTTCCATTAACTCCAATGTCATCCATGAAATTTTCTGGGCGCAAACTATCACATTTGCAAAAATTTTCTTTTGGTACTGTTTTTCTGTTTAATATTATGTATTGTGGTAATTTATTGCTATTTGTGGTCATACATGGCTTGATGTACATGTAACTTTTCACAGTCTGTGGTTTCCATTGCCACTTGCTTTTTCTCCTCTGAAATTTATGGTATAATTGCAAGGCATGTCAAAATAAACTGCACTTTCGTCTGTTATGCCAATTTGGCTTAAAGGATACTTATTCCTTTGGCATTGTTCAATAACAAGATGCTGAAATTCAAACAGATCAGTTTCAAATTCCGAAGGAAGTTTTTGACTAATTTTCGCCCTTCATAGTACTGATAAGCTTCCTCATTTCATAACTTTTCACACCATCTACAATTAGCCTTGAAAGGTATAATACTGTTTCTAGCATATTCATTTGCTTCTGACATTAAGGCTTCCCCAGTTACAGGTAATCATTTATTGTGTAAATGTTTGAAATACTCTAAAACAGCGGCATCAATCTCAGGATTTCTCCCTTTCCTTGGTCCAGAAAAAGACTTTCTATTTGTCAGACATAAGAACAGTTTAGCTATTTTGAATTGTTTCATTTTTGGTCCGTTACACTATTATACATAAAATCAATACAAAGTCCGTCGAGTGTAAAAATGTTTTTTAGGTCACATTCTTTCTCACTCTTGCCTTACATGTTTCGGTTTTAGTAAAA
>NW_019720729.1:730170-730669 GCF_002891405.2 Cryptotermes secundus | reverse complement strand
CGAAGGTTGAACGTGCATTCTGTACGTGCATTCAGTACTCCAAGCTAGTGTTGTGCTTTTACACATCAACATTTGTAGCAGTGCCCACACAGCATATATACTGTGTACAGTTAAACAACGCCAGTGTTTTCTTGTTAGTACCATGTGCCTCTGAAGATGGTTTTACTAAAACCGAAACATGTAAGGCAAGAGTGAGAAAGAATGTGACCTAAAAAACACTGTTACACCCGACGGACTTTGTATTGATTTTAACAGTTTAGCTTTTATACTCTGCCAATGATGTAAGCATGCCTCACTTACTGCACACTTCTTACTGGCTGCATGATTACCTATCGTTTCAGCGCACAGAAAAACTTTTCTTTTGAATGAGGCGTCATATATAAAACACTTTTCCATGGGAAAAAACTAATAGAAAACTGAACACATCTGAACAATAAGAATGTGAGGCAATGACCAAACTAAAAGTTAAGTTCACTCACAGTTAAAGGTGGGGGGATGA
>NW_019720729.1:677339-728360 GCF_002891405.2 Cryptotermes secundus | reverse complement strand
AAAAAATCCACCTCATCAGGACTCAAACCTTCCAGTATAGCTTAGCACAGTGCCTCAACCAGCTACACTACTGTGTGCCCCCCTTCTTATATGATAAATAACATACAAAATGCAACACTGAGATTGTAAAACAAAGTCCAGGTCTGTAGAAGAAAGTTTAATTATTCATTGAATCATACACACTCAGCACAGCATTGAGCTGAATCTAAGACATGTATTTCTACCTGTGTATCTGAAAAAGAAACCAAAGGTAAAGTTGAAGTTGTTTAATTAATCATCATGCCATGAACAGACATGGGGGAGTGGAGGTCTATCTCTATGCATTCTTACCTCCAGCACTACTTAGAGATGAGTTGTCAGCTTCATGTATTGGCCACTTTAGCCCTGGTACCCACCATATAAGAAACTGCATTAAGTTCTAGAGTTGGTCTGGACTCAATGGTAAAGAGAAAACTCTCTGTTACTGCCAGGAATCAAACCCCAGTCATCCAGATAATAGTCTACTCACTATAATGCCTGAACTACCCCAGCTGAAAAAAAAAAAAACAACCAAGGGTTATCTTAAACGTGTGTATCAAGAAAAAGTGTGACAGGGCCAACATTAGTGTTATCAGTAACATATAGAGGTTCCATGTTTCTCTACATGTACTTCAAGGTCAACATTCAAGTAATAATGGTAACAAGAGTCAGGGCTCAGGTGCACATATTTGGTCTTCCCATACACACTTAAAAAGTATTACTATTTAACCCCACACACACACACACACACACACACAGGCACAGATATATATTTCAGTTTGGGCATATCAAGGCAGGTTGTCTGAAACAGGAAACACACCAAGTTATAATCATGCACGTTCCCATTCAGTGCAGCTGCACATATCAATACATGTGAAATGTGCAGGAGCTTTCTAAACCAGTTCTAAGAGAAATTTGAATCTTAAAAACAGGCAGAACCAATAAATGTGGAAATATACAAGATCATACTTTTTGCATAATGAAATAATTTTTTGTTATCTTTCTCTTAATTCTAAGGCTAATTTCATTTCTTAAGGGAAAAAATGTATGGTTAAGAGATTTCCATGATGCCCAAGTGTGACCCCTTCCAGCTTCTGAAAAAGCTGCCTTGTTTTCACAATTGAGAATGAACCTTAAGTTGTACTTTTCAGAAATTTTCACAACCTTGTAGCATGCCTACCAACATCACTGTCTGTTCATCGATCTGTACGCATGAAGACCACCTGAGAACAATATACTGATTTTGATTAAATTTTCAATTGTAGAACTTTACTCACATCTGCTTACATATTCCAGTTTTCCTTAAAACTGGACAACAACAACTAACAATTTACATGTATTTCTGGTTACATTCCAAACACAGCTCATTACATCATTAAGTACCTTTAAACAATGAATAGTTAGAAACAAATTACAAGGCTTACTATTTTCCACACTATTTCTTCAAAACTGTCTCAGACAGATACTTTTATATTCACCTCTTATCAACAGAACAGGATGCCAAAACACTCCTTTCATTTGGTGACCACTGCAAGTCTTCAACAGAGTCAGTATGTCCTATCAGAGGCCTCTGATCAACATGCCAGCTTCCTCCGCTTGCAGGATTCCATATATGGATGTTCCGTTTGCAGTCTCCAGTAGCAAGCACTCCTGTACATGTTTAGTGTCTTGTAAAACAATTACGATCTCTTAATAGAAAATAACACCCCAAAGGTGTCTCCACCTCATCGTGGTGGTAGGGCTTGCGTGACTCTGTGACCTGGAGAGCTATGCCAGTGGTACTTTAACTACCAATAGGGTCACCCATGCCAGAAAGGTCAAAGGGCAGACTAAGACTAAGACTAAGAAAGATACACTGGTCCTCTGGGTTGGGAGTTGGGCATGAGGCTAACAACCTCACCCTGTAAAAGAATTTTGTTCAGAAACCTAACAACCAGCCACAGGTCATCATGAGTGGGTGCATTCCTATGGTTGTGGAGACCGGTTGTAGAGGAGGCCAAGGCTCACCCAGGGCTGTAGTGCCAAGTGGTAGGTAGGCAGGTAAATGAAAATAACTTCAGAGATACATTCTGCATTTTCTGTTATATTTTGCCTGTCAGTATCCAGACTACATGTTGCCAACGTTCCATGTTTAGCGAACTATGAAACAAAGTTATTTTCACTATATATTTTTATTCAATAATTTGGATTGCACTAGGAATAAATCAAATGCATTGTAAATAAACCTAATTCAACAATTTATGAGAAAACAATATCTAACAACTGCAGTTTACAACAATACCTACACAATAATCACACATTTAAACAGCCATAATGACACAGGATTTGAGGCTCACCCAGCAAATATTATGAATACTTCTAGCTTCTGCTGCCCACTTCATACTGATTCTTTGACTTACCCTTCAGCCCTGACAATGGAGGATACATGCTCTCCCAAGATGTCAGTTTACTTTGAACAGACTATGTGGTTCTATATCCAAAAAGACAGAACTCTTCAAAGCTACAAATGTTGGACTACCATAATTACAGACAACCTACCTAGTTTGGTATTTCTTGAGCTGTGACTATGCTTTTAAGGTAAAGAGTACACTTGTCCCTGTGCTTAATTAGTTCAGCATTATGCCATGAAGACATATAGGGGAGCGGAGGTATAGCTCCACCTTTCTTGACCTCAGCACTCAATGGAAGTGAGTGGTTAGCTTCACACTCCAGCCTTTACTCCTGGAAAAGAACCCCTGGTGCCCTCTGAACAGAAGACTGGGTGGGTCTCAGAGTCAGACATTTCATAATGATGAAACATCCATCACACATGATTCTGTATTTATAATATTACTTCTGCTCCTGCTGCATACATCTCTGAAAACTTCCAGGCTCAGTGCTGTAAAGTGTTCATTACACACTATTTCTCCAGCATGTGTGACAGCTGCTGCACATGCTTATTATGTTTTTAAGAAGATGGCAACACTATAAGGCTCATTCGACAGAGCTTTCTGGATGCGATAACAATTATGTCATTCTTGTAGAATACGAACTGAATTTTGAATCATCTCAGTAATGATCTGGATATGTATTAAGGCTAATATTGTACATTTTTAAATACAGGGTGTCCTTCATATTAAAAGGACTGATATTTTAGAATTTATAGTACCTGTGTCTATTAGACAACACATAAATAAATCCTGGCAAAATAAACAAAGAAGACCAGGTGGAACCAAAATGGACTCCTGCTATGCAGATTTCTCCTTCTCCATGAACTGGATATGACGCCAATCTTAAATTAATGGTTATCAGATCAGCAAACACACTATAAACTGCACTGCACTTAGGGCATCCAGCATTTCTAAGAGCAACATGCAGCAATGCAATAATAAAAGCTTGTTACCAGGTGCAAGTTCCACCACAAAATTATTCTGTGAACCTAAAATGGGTCACTATGAAGAGGTGGAGTAAAGTTGAGTTCTTAAAGGAGAAACGTACTGAGTAATTTTAAATGAAAAGAAATAAAATTCTTGAAGAAAGCAGTCTCCTGGGATTTGGCACCGTGTATATGTGGTGTTAACTGACGTTTTACCGGTTCTCACGGTCTCTTCGCTTGTGGATTTCTTATATTTTTCTTCTACCCTGAAGATGGAGGCGATACGTTCCTCCGAAACGTCGGTTAACACCACATATACACGGTGCCAAATCCCAGAAGACTGCTTTCTTCATAGTCACCGCCATGAAAGCCTCAAATCTTACAAATAAAATTCTTTCTTGAAATTTGTGACTGGAAAAGGGAATCATCTTATAGTCAGGTGAAATCTTACCTCAGCTAAAAGACTAAAATAATTATTAGAAGTAGCATTTCAAGTTTTCTCTAGCTCAAAAAAATATTTTACCAAAGTCTGTAACAATAAAAATTTACTGAGCTTTTCACAGTGGTGATCATTATGACTGTGCTCTTCTCCAACCCTAAGAATACCACAATTTTATCCTTTTCCCTACTCATCAGCACATCTGACAGGCCCTCGTACTGTCTTTCTAATTTACGAACAAACAGATCACTTGGATTTCAACATAATCATTTTATTACCTGACATAGTAGGACACCAATCCATTCCAAATCCTTCTGTTTGGTGGCCAGAAAATGTAAAAATTGGAACTGGTACTACACCATTTTTATAACGATCCATGGCCACTTTTTCATCAACAGCACGCAAAGGTTCTGTTAAATTCCATATATGTACTCGTCCTAATTCAGACCATGTTGCTGCCAAAATGGTATCGTTGTAATTTATGGCCTAACAGTCAATACAAGAAACCAAATTAGATTTCACTAAAACGAAATACAGTGATGCTTAAATGAAGGAAATACAATGTGATTACTGGCTCAAGAAACTGAACATCAAAGACCTTTTCCGGAATTGTGTGAGAGCTAATTCTGTCAATGCACTGTTCATCTGTATTTTTCTACCAATACTGTTTTTCCTTTTATTTTATGTGAAATATTGTAGTTCTCTTATCATTAATTCATTTTTTTATGGTGCTAAGGATATATCCCACAGTTCTATTCACGAAATGTATTTCTTCTGATATGTATCTTCTCTCATCAGTTACTCTCAGTGCCCATAATTCACTAGCACAAGATGCTGTTAAGCTGCCTAGTGTCTTCAGATTTATATTTTGTACGCCTAGAAACTAATCTATAATATTTACATAAAAATTCTTTATCCATACTGTAGTGTGCAGACCCGTTGCTATGTAACAACCACAAAACAAACAAAACATTCACTGCTAGGAAACAGATTCTTAATAAGCAAGTATATGCAGTCATTACTTAGTAACCCCTTCACAAGAGCACAAAAGATCACTGTAGGTCACGGTGCAAGGGCCGAGAAGGCCCACCCCTTATACATTCATTCATTCATTCATTCATATATTCAACCCCTTCACAAAGAAACATGATCCCATGGAAATCACTGGAGGAGACTTCTGACCTGGAAATACTGAAATAGAACATTAAACAGCAGTCCTAATGTATCTGAAACCCTTTATATAGCAAAATTCCAAAGGCCCTAATTGTCGAACTGTTATCCATGTTCTTGTACAACCTATACAAATATATTTTAGTGCCCTCCATTAGGGTCAAGTTTTTTCCAAATCATATAGAAGTCCTTTTCTTAAAAGATATTTATACTAGTAATGCTGAAATAAACATGCACTGAACTATTTTACAAACAGCAGCACAAAATACTTACACGTATCCTATTTACACAACCCTGGTGTTTAATTCGAGCGCATTCGAGATGTGGAGTTTTATTCTGAGCTTCCTCATCGTCATCGTCATCATCATCATCGTCACTGCCTTCATCACTTTCATCTTCCTTTTTCTCTTTTTGCGTCTTATGCATATTTGACATCTATAATGACATTATCATTAATATTTTAGATTCGAATTATAAGTGAAGAGTCCTAACTTCTAGAATATATCACGATGTGGTGCACTGAAGTCAGCCTGTGTTTGGATAAATATGTCGCCTCCATATTCAGGGTCAAAAAAAAAGTCAGTTGACTTACAACAGACTACAAGGCATTATATCCCACATGACAGGACTCTTCATAATCACTGCTGTGAGAACTTCAAATCTAACAAATTATATTCATTTTTCAAAATGAGACAAAGACTAACAATACCATATTACATAATCATGGAAATGGTAAACCAAACACTATCTCACGGAAACTAAAAGAACATGAAATTCACATCATAATCATAACACGCACTCTAGAAAAGAATTCTAAAACCTCGTAAATACCACAACAATTTTTCATACACCTGCCAGGCCCCCAGCTTTCATCCTTTAGCAATTAACTAACCAAGACAATTGGCTAGAATGCAAATTACAGTCAACTCTCGATTATCCGGGGGCGGATTAACCGGTTTGCGGCTTAACCGGGGCTTTTTTTTTTAAGTTTATATGTTGTTTAATATTCATTCACTTTTGTTTCACATGGTGAGTTTAACACTATTTTCGCACTAGTGTGAACCGAGCTCTGCATTATTTCGTCCCGTTATGCGAACACAATGTTCTAGGGTGGGGGTGAAAGAATGCAAGAATTTTTGGAAAGTTTCAAGGACAAATACACCGCCCCAGGTTATTTAACGGTACCATCTCAGTGTGAGAGTGCATTGTGAAAGTAAGTATCAGTTTCTTAATATAGATCTTCAAGTGCGTTAGCAAAATGTCGGGGTTTAAAAGGAAGCGTGTTGTGTTAAGTATTCAACAGAAACTTGAAATTATCAATCAGCTGGAAAAAGGAGCTGTAGTTAAACAATTAGCAATGCAATACGGTATTGGAGAACAAACTGTTCGTGATTTGAAAAAACAAAAGAATGAGTTAATTTCCTTTGCTTCGTCTTCTAATTCAAGCGGAATGAAGAAGAGAAAAACCATGAAGAAATCAACATACGATGATCTCGACAAAGCGATGCTGACCTGGTTTAATCAACTAAGGGCACAGGGAACAACAATAACAGGACCAGTTTGTGCTAAACAAGCTAAATATTTTTTCGAAGCACTTGAACTAGAAGGGAGTTTTGACGCTTCTTCCGGTTGGCTAACACGTTTCAAGCAGCGTCATGGAATACGAGAAATCAGTATTCAAGGTGAGAAATTGTCAGGGGACTTGTCAGCATCAGATCAATTTTGCACCAATTTTGATAGTTTTGTGAAAAGTGAAAATCTGCTGCCAGAACAAATCTATAATGCCGATGAAACGGGTCTTTATTGGAAATGCTTGCCAACCAGAACATTGGCATTTCAAAATGAAAGACAGGCTCCAGGTCACAAATCCAGTAAGGAGAGATTGACAGTCTTGTGCTGTTCTAATGCATCAGGAACACACAAACTAATACCAGTAGTTATCGGCAAAGCGAAAAGACCACGCTCTTTTAAAGGAACAGTAGCTTCAAGTCTGCCTATCCATTATTTTAACCAGAAAGTAGCTTGGATGAATAGAGCGATATTTAAAGAATGGTTTGATTTTAAATTCGTGCCTCAAGTTCGTGACCATCTAAAATCCCAAGGCCTACCTGAGAAAGCTGTGCTCCTCATTGACAATGCGCCCTCACATCCTAACGAAAGTCTCCTGAGGTCAGATGATGGAAATATTTTTGTGAAATATTTTCCCGCTAATGTTACCGCACTTATCCAACCAATGGATCAAGGAGTTATCTCAAGTATGAAGAGAATCTACAGATCAAATTTGCTACAAAAGTACATCGATGAAGGCAATGATCTGACGTGTTTCTGGAAGTCCTTTTCAGTATTAGATGCCATATACGAGATTTCAACAGCGTGGGATACAGTAAAGCCATCTGTATTGAAAAATTCATGGAAGAAACTGATGCCTTTCATCACTAATGAAGATGACGAAATCCATGGATTCACTGGATTCAGTGAAAATGAGATAGCCATAAAATTGACAAAAGTGGCTAACCAAGTTCATGGTGGTGAAGAAGTCAACGAGGAAAATATAAGAGAGTGGTTTAACTGTGACTCGTGTGAACCGGGCTTCGAAATGTTAAGCAGTGACGAAATCGTAACTTCAATGGGGGTGCAGCCAGAAGAGCGGGAAGAAAGTGAGAATGAGGAAGAGGTGGACAGTGTTGCCAGTAAGAAAGTATCACATGGTGCTGCGCTTAATCATTTGGAATCCTTACTAGACTATCTTGAGAGTGAAGAGGACAGTTTATTAAGTGACAAGCTAATATTACGTAGGCTTCGTACGGATATCCGTAAAAAGGAAAATGCCGCGAAAAAGCAAAAGACAGTATTAAATTATTTTAAGTGTTAAGTGTGACCGTAAAAAGTGCTGGATGTTGTTGAACAGTGATTGAAATAACTAATTCATACTGAGTGTAATGTAAAGAAAGTATTAAATAGGCCATGAGATGACATAGAAATGAGGATGAATAAATTTAAATACAGGTAGGTCTATAGTATTATGAAGGTATTAAAAGGTAAAAGGTAAAGTTGTTCCTCTGCTCAACGAATTAAGCCCTACGCCATTAAGGCGTGTGGGGGAGTGGATGTATAGATCCAAATTTTCTTGACCTCGGCACTAGTTGGAGGTGAGTGGTCAGCTTCACGCCCCGGCCGCTTTACCCCCGGGGAAAGAGCCCCCGGTACCCATTGGATAGGAGGTTGGATGGACCCCAGAGCCGGTCTGGACGATTTGGAGAAGTTAAAATTCTTGACCCTACCGGGACTCGAACTCCGACCCTTCACAGTCGTCCAGCCCGTATAATAAAATTTGGCTTAACCGGGTTTTCGATTAACCGTGACTTCCATCCCCACCATTAGCCCGGATAATCGAGAGTTGACTGTACTATTAATTTATGAAAACATTTTCTTGTGTCCACAAGATCATTGTGCTTTATGAGACTTGTGCTGACCATCATGTTTCAGAGTGTACTTGAGGTTAAATTGATGCAAATCCCCAAGCAAGCAGTAATGCTTCTCACTAAACGGTAAAGGTAACAAGACGTGAAGGCCAATAGGGTTGCGAAAGGTCGATGCTCCCACATCTTCTGGAGAACAGGCTCACAGATGGCAGTGAAGTAATGCTTCTCACTTACATTCAGGAAATATATGGTTTGAACCTCAGCCAGGAAACCAATTATCCTGACTGAGGGTTTGTGGTTTGACTCAGTCCCTCCAGCCACACCTTGTATAATAACTCAAATTACATTGCAACCTCAGATATGACAGCATCATTAAATAAACCACAAAAAATGGGGGAATCTATCCCTGTAACAGGCTATGGAGGCCCATAGGGTTGTCAGATGCCGAGCCTCCGACATTTTCTAGACAACTGGCTCACAGATGGCAGTGAGGTGAGGTCAGCCTTACATGCTCACCAGCTCTATCCTGGCTCCTTCTTTCTTACTTGGAGCATTTAAGAACAGTACAGCTATGTAACTCTTGTAACAATTTTATAATGCAGTGACCATATACATACTTTCCACTTATTGGACATATATTTGGTTCTTAGTTCTAACAAAAGCCACTTCAGGCTACCAAATCCATGTCACCAGTCACGGAATGTCTGTTTTATGGAAGGTTACTAGCCCTACCAAATAATTCTAATGTACCTACCACAACTAGTCACAATACACTGCAGAGAAAAAGGTTCTTCCTCACCTTCATTACCAATATGTTATTTGTATGGGTTCGGGCAGCCTGAGTTCCGGCTACGACATAGGCACACAGTGGATGCAATTCTCTGGCAGCCCCAAGACCATCCAGAATAACATCAAAACTAAGGCAAGGAGATCCTGAAACATGTACAAGCATTTCATGTCACAGGCGAGTTAGGAAAATGTGATTTCATACATAAACAAGTAATAATCCATCAAGTGTAACTAATTTAATAGGAGTGCGAGGGTTCAAGATGGTTCTTATAACAAATGTGATATAATTTAATGTTATCAACTAATTTAGACCAGATTCTAAAGGGTTCTCGCGATGGTGGATGACACACAGAATAACCAGGTTTTGAACTTTTTCCATCATTCGGAATTCTAGATAACAGAAGACACAGCATTTCGGAAACTGGATCTGTTTCCGTCTTCATGTGAGAAAGGAAGACACCTACTTAGTTGGGCCCCTTACAGAGAGCTAAAGAGTCCAGTGATTGAGATTAGCTTTTTCTAAGGGGCCCAACTGAGTATGTGTCTTCCATTCTCACCTGAAGACGGAAACAGATCCAGTTTCTGAAACGCTGTGTCCTCTATCACCTAGAATTCCAGATGGAAAAAAAAAAACCAGTAATTCTGTGTGTAATTTAGACCAATTTAAATTAACAGCACTCACTTCAATGGGAAACTGGCTGCTGAGCGGTCAACAGAGGTTGGGAGGTCAGCAAGAATACTGGTTGGGTGACAGAGGAGTGCAACAGGAGAATGGAAAATATTGCCAACCTGCGCAGCCTATTCTGCACATCTACTGTTGGAAGATACGTAACAGACTGAGCACCAACTGAAGCTGTGCAGTATTGGCTAGCACATCCAGTGAAATGTTACAACCAACTTCAATGGCCTAACTTTTTTCAATCAATTTCATCCCCTTCTCTGTTACTGCAATCATCTGCTTCATTGTTTTCAACCGTCTCTCCACACACCTCAATGACTCATTCATCATCCATTTGGCAAGTCACTTGCCATGTGATTGGTGAGTGTTAACTTTTATTATTTCTTTATTAATACTGTAACGTGTTTGGAATAGATACTTCCATGGTAATGCAATAACAGTGGACCGTTGCGTAGGAATTGCAGAATCAACAAATGAGTTTCCCCCAGAGATGGAAGGTTTGTTGCATAAAAACAGATGGTCAAAACAGCAGGAACCAAACTGCTGAAAATAATGCGTTTTATCCGGTCCGGAACCCGCCTACATAAGGGGGTTGAATGCATTCGCTGATTCAGTCTCGAGATAGCCGCCGTTGAAGAGAGTTGAAGTCTAGCATTCGCCAAGTGAAGTCAAGAAGCGACTCCAGAAGGATCAATTGTGACATGATAAGTGTAAAAGTGAAAGAGGGATCAACATACATTTCAAGAAAATGGAACAGATATGGATAATCCATGAAGATGATGATGATGATGATGATGATGACGACAAACTACATCCCACTGAAATGTTTCTTAATGTCTGAAATGAGACATGCGGAGAAAAAGACAGAAAGAGGGGGGCAAGGTGGTCTGTCTCAGAACTGGGCAATTTGTTTTGAATCAGTAACATATGTTTTCAGCAAACATTTCAAGGTTATTATACCATTCAATTTCTTAGCAGTCTTTTTAAAAGTAACTAACTACACACCCAAATTCGTCATACTGAAATGACATAAATATTATTGACATAAGAAAATGCATATACTCGTACTGTGTTGCACAAGGCGACCAGTTTAAGAAATGGTACTTTTGGCAGTAGATCTCTCGAGGGGAAATTGATTTCTTTTCATCTTCTGAAACTTTTTCAGAACATAACTATTGCCTAAGTCTAGGTGTACTCGCACATAAAATAAATACGGATATTATAGTTGGATGTAATAACTTGAAAGTTGTATCAATTTTCTCGCATACGCATATGGTGCAATATGTGAAGTCTCAACAATTATTTTTGGTTACAGCAAAGTCGCCCTTGTACTTCGTTACTTCAGCACTGAGCGGGTAGACATACGGGGGTGGGGGCAGATGTATGGATTAATGCATTCTTAACCTCGGCACTAAATGGAAGTGAATAGTCAGATTCACGCCCCGACTTCACCTCCGGCAAGCATAGGATAAGAGGCTGGGTGGACCCTGGAGTTCGTCCTACCGCTCCTGGGAAACGAACCCCGATTCCTCGGTCATCGAACCCGTAGCCAGTCGTTATACCAACTAAGCTACGACCGCTCCGTATTTCTGGTTATTTGCGACATTAATGTAATAGCCCTAACCACGTGGAGTTGCATTCTTACCTGTATGAACTTCATGAAGCATCACGTATACAGACTCATCATATACAAGTTCTTCGTCTTCTTTAAGCGGCTGCCCAGGTAAATAAGTTGCAGCCTTCGCTTCACCTTGATTATTGGAATTTCCATTCCTTCCCATTTCTACATGGGCCTCCTCCATCCTAACGATCCTAACCGATCCTATTTGACCTGTAGCAACAAATTATTGTGTGACACTATTGTCATTATGACGTCACGAGAGTATTAATACTACCATCTATATTCCTCTGAAAGTCAATTGCTACGAAGAGCCAGTACCGAGAGCTCGGTTGATAAGAAGGTATGCTATCATAGCACTAACTTAAGTTAACATATGCGTACTGATCAGTCATGGCAGAGAATAAGTATGTGGTTGTGCTAGCTCCAAATGGTCGAAGACAAACTGTGAAAGTTACACCAAATACGACTATTTTGCAGGTGTGAAAATTGCAGTGTGACCATAATTGATACTGATAAGTATATGATACTTAACGGTTTGTGCAGTTTATAATTTTTCATGTGTTCCATAACCTCTTTCTAACTAGGTGCTGGAAGAAGTGTGTAGGAAACAGGGTTTAAATCAGGAAGAATATGATATTAAGTGAGTATTGCGTTTCAGAATACCATGCGTTATAAATTACTCTAGATTTATATAATGTTTAGTAAGCTGTCAAACGAATTTCAATAACTGTTAATATTTTTCCTTTAAAATGTAGGCATCATAACCATGTTCTCGACACAACTTCCATTATACGGTTTTCTGGGCTGCCGAACAATGCACAGCTTGAGATGGTAGCAGCACAGAAAATGCGAGAGGAAACTGCTGTTGTTGTAGGTCTACAGTTGGAATCAGGTGATCGACTCTTGGGCGATTTTCTTCCAACAGGTAAAAATTGTAAATTCTACGGTTTTTCTCCCCATATTATGAGTCTTTATACTGGTTAAGATTTCCAAATCTAGTTAGTAACAGTTCACATGTCCATCCATAATGACACTTTGAGAATGAATTGAATTAAAAATAGACACACAAACGGCTATAAAATTATTTGGAAAGGTAAAAAAATGTTATGTTTGATTTGTTTCATTCTGGTCCGTCACACTAACAATTACAAAGACAAAAACAACACTGTCCAGTGTGACTATTTAAGTTTTATCACTTGAAAACTCATCACCCTTACATGTTTCGATCCCTATGGATCATCCTCAGAGGGCATCAATACTTTTTCCGGAAACTATTATTACAATAGGTTTTAAATTATATACATCATTATATTACATCAAATTATATCATCCTCTGAGGATGATCCGTAGGGATCAAAACATGCAAGGGTGATGAGTTTTCAAGTGATAAAACTTAAATAGTCACACTGGACGGTGTTGTTTTTGTCTTTGTAAATGTTTTGTTGTTTGGTGGATTAGTAATCAGCAGCTTCATTGGCTGTATGATGCTGTCAACACATCAAACAGCAATTCCAATCTAAAGCTTAAAATCAAACCAGAATTAAATCGACCAAATTCTAGATACCTTCATGTTTTCCAATCTAGATCAAGTACTCACACTTATTGAAACCAATCCCAGTGAAATACACAAGTTTTGTGACATTTAAATGTAACTGTAGCAAAGCTGTTCATGCTGTCTGTAACCAGAAACAATTTGCAGCATTATGTTAAATGTTCACCATTTTGACAGATGTTTTAGATCTAACTGTTCCTTAGAAAAACCGAGTTTGTGCCTCATGTAAAGTGGAGTTTGTATTTAATGATTATGAATCAGAATTACATTTTTTTTTGGCAACTTTCTGTGTTATATTAAATTGAAAAATGAAATTGGTTGTCTTGGAGACAAAATGTGCAGGCAGATGGACAGACATATGCCAGATAACTGATTTTAGGCACTCATGGATCATTGTTGATGTTGATTCTGTTCGTGGGTCGTTACAACATGTGGATGTGGATAATGTTACTGGTATTTGAGAGGTACACATGCTGCCTCCATCTTAAGGGATAAAGTGAGTAAGGTGAGTGAGTCTCCATGTATATATATAGGTTTTGGTCTTACAGACACATGGGGGGAAAGAGTGGGGGTTAGTGTGTGGTCCAGGCCAACAGGAACATTGTCCAGCACTTAACAGATGCCAGAGATAACAGTGGATGCAGAAATGAAGAAGGTACACCATCCTTGGTCACAATGGTCCCCTTCCCCGCAGACTATAAGGACTCCCCAAGATCACAAGGAAGGAATGCCAGTAAGATTTACAGGGGATGTGATTGGGATACCAACTTATCATCTATCAAAACATTTCAGAAAACTATCATACCATCGGTATGAAATATGTTACACCATGTCAAGAACTCCAGTGATTTCATTCAGACCACCAGCTCAGTGGCAGTCAGCCCAGAAGTCATCATGGTCAACTTTGATGTGATATCACGTTTTACCTTTGTTCCTCTCAAGGAAACATTGTACTTTGTGGAACAGCAGTTCAACAGAGACATCAGTAGTCCCTCCCAGTCAGAGCTTACATCATTATTATTTCTGCTTGACAGCTGTTCTAATGAGCAGAAGGATTGAGTAGCCATGTGGTCACTTCTGTTCACTGTCAGCAAACTATTATATGGAGTACTTCAGGGCATGGACACTGGCCTTTAAAAAACCTAGCTGTTGGTTCAGGTATTTTGAAGATACCTTTGTCATTTGGTGCCATAGTTCACATGAACTGAGCATCCTTCTTTGCCACCTAATCATCATCCACCCAAACATTCAGTTTATGAAGGCACAGGAGATCATCTGCCACTCTTGGATGTAGACATCTATAGGAGTTGCTGTCTCACTACACCAGCAGTTATGTGTGGAGCCAGAGAAATTAGCTTTCACCAGACTTTCACTAGAGAAGGGGCTACCAATTAAGTCCTACCAGGAAGATCATCCACATCCTTAAGCAGCAGAGGGGATGCCACAACCAAACTCACAGTAGAACAAGGAACAGCTGCACTTAGCCACCCATGAACAGCAGGGGTCTAATTGTCACCTTCCACACCAGTTGATAGTCAGGCCACATTTGGGGGGGTTCAGCAATTCTCTGCTTAATCAATTGGGGACACCAGTTTTTGGTGTATTTTTGGTGCACACGATGGCTCTTAGAAGGGTTTTTGATAAAATTTCTGTGTCCAGTGTTCATGTTGGCACAGACAGGCCACCAGCCCTCACCATTTCTCCCATGGGTCTCCTGGACCAGAACCCATATATGCATGAACTAACTGCACTCACTTCAGCCATGAGTATGATGGTAGCATGTACCTTTGAAGTGTTAGCAGCACTTAACACTGCCACATAGTGTGTAGACCCAAGAGCAGAATCAACATCAGCCTTCCCACTACACTTCATTTCCATGCTCTGTAAGTCTGAGCTGAAAGAGACATTACCAGATATTTATTACTGTTTGACAGTTACAGTCTTGTTTTTGTCAGGCACCCTCTCAGACAAGAGGATGGGTCTGTCTTTTGTACATGTTGCTGGCCCTTGCCAGCTCAGTCTTTCTCGGGTCTGAGTCCCTTGGCACTTGCGACCATATTTTACTGTCTCAGATTTGAGACTTCCCTTTTTGTTGCCACCTACAACTCACAGGGTCACGGTGGAGGTATTCGACCCCGCCTCCACATAGGTTCCAGAATTCAGCTGACCCTGCTTATAACATATCAGCACAAACCACATAGAAGACACCATTTCCATTGTTATAGTCCAACAATGCCTCGATCATTGCATGCATATCTGTTGCCATGGGGACGTGTTTATTGAGCTGTTGCATAAGAATGAGTGTTTGTTTATCCACCTGTTGCATAGTGGTGGCTGCACTCATCTGTTTCAAGATCTCTGCTAAGCAACATGTCTGTCCGCCACAGTATTTTAAATTTCTGCTACCTGAGGATGTGTACAAAAGAGTAAATCTAGATACTAAATAAATAATAAAATAGTTCATACTGGCTGTGCTTTTCTTTATACATGGGTTAATTTATGGTGCTGTATGAAAATGCTTCAGATAACAAATGGCAAGTATTATTTCCTCCATGGGGTCCCTGATTGAGAATGATCGTCATATTGCTGTCTTCATCTAAAAGGGTATTGGAAATGGTGTGGACTATTAAAGATTGGCATCTTTCATGTTTCAAAATTCTATCTCTGCAGTATATTAATCTTCCTGGATGGTTATTTATGTACCTGTAGTGGAAAATATGAGTGGCAGTCAAAAGTTCTTACTCAGAAATGTCATTGTAGGTCAGTGGTTAATATTTAATACTTATGCACTTTCAGAATCATTATGGAATGTGATAAAAAAGTTATGCCCCAGTGAGGCTGATCTTGACTCACATCCGGTCATTATTTATATGCGCAGAGAAGTATCTGGGGTGAAGGCTCTTGAAGGGACAACTCTTCGTAGTCTTGGGCTCACTGGTGGTAGAGCCATGCTTAGGTAATAATTATATATTCTTTTTGTCAAGAATACTCTGCCATTTTTTTTGTTTCCCAATGATTGGTAACCTGTCACGTAAAAATGGATGCAAACTTGCCCTATTGTTTGGTTGTAACTAAGCTCCACACCATGATTGCATATGGGAAAGTGGAGGGAAAGATCCATTCTTTCTTATCTCATCACTAGATGGATATGAGTGATCATCTTCATCCTCTGGCTGTTTTACCATCACAGAAAGAACCATGGTACCCATTGGACAGAAGGTTGGAGGGGCCCAGAGCCAGTATGGATGCTATGGAGGAGAGTTGATTTATGTCCTCTGTTGGGGAACAAACCTTTATCATCCAGTCCATAGCCAGTACTGACTGGGCTGTCACAGCTTGTGATTACTAATCTGTCCAATTATTATTATAAATAGATTTTAAACTTTATAATTTCCTTATTTTGCACAGATATATGATGCATCCCACCTATGGCACTGGCATGGGTTAACCAGACTCTTATCATCATAACGTTTGTTATTCTTACATGAAAAAGATCAATTCTTTTATATGTAGATTTACAAAGCATCACAGTAGCATGGAAAGCACTCAAAATAAATGCTGCCATAGGATGTCTGATGTAATAAACATGGAAGCTGCTTGAACTTGACATTGCAACAATTTGTGTTCCAGTCATCACTGGACATCTGACCTATTCAGTCAAAATGAATAAAGCTTACAGTTTTATTTTCCTTTAATTCTGCTATCTTGATATTGTGTTAAATTACGTTTTACAAATGTAGTAGTCTTAGAATGAGACTGACATTATTATTTTGTACAGTACACACACTGTAGCTGCTGTAGCTGCCTTGCCTTCTGTTTGTGGACATACAGTATATACTGTCTTGGCCAATATGTGAACTATTTCTGCTTTCATCCATCTCATGTCTAATAAAGAATTTAGAGTTACCCAAATGTGGGAAACTTCCAGTTTCAAGAGCATGTTATTGAGTTAATATCATTATTCTATATTGCAGAATCCCATTGTATATTGTCTCTACCTTATATCTGTTAGCCACTTTTAATATAACACAGCAGCTTCTGATTTCCTAATGTGTTATATAATTCTTCACTGATTTATTAGAACCTGTTTCAACAACTACAGTCATCTTCTGGTTCCTGTATATTGTATAGTTTATTGTGTAAATTGATGCACAGATGCCTTCTAATGAATACTTCAAAGGTAAAATTAATTGTACAGTGATTTCAGAATTTATTTAATTAAAATATTGTTAAAATGCATTTTTACAACCTCTTGATTATTATGAAGAAAGCAGTCTTCTGGGCTTTGGCGCCGTGTATATGTGGTGTTAACCNTATACTTTTTCTTCAACCCTGAAGATGGGGGCGATACGTTCCTCCGAAACGTCGGTTAACACCACATATACACGGCGCCAAAGCCCAGAAGACTGCTTTCTTCATAGTCACCGCCGTGAAAGCCTCAAATCTTACTTGATTATTATGTTTCCTTTTTGGTTCCTTAGAACCCTGCTGGTGGTGTCTGTATTCTGTAATTTATGCACTGTCTTTTGTGTTTCCTATCTCGTCCATTATTGCAGTATTGACTTTGTGTGTCTGCATGTTCTGTGGGTGGTTTGCAGGTGGTTACAATTATGACAAGTCTGTAAATAAAAAACTGATGTGTATTGTGTTAGAAATGATTGACAGATGTATCCTATATAAATTGACACTTTTCTCCTTATGGTTTTGAGTAATTATTATAATCTCACTTGTGTTGAAAGGTTTGTTCATCGTACACCCGAAGAACTGCATCATCAGGCTAATGTTTCTGGGCCTCTGCCTAAAAAATCTGTTTCAAACGTTCCACAAGAACATGAACCAGAATCAAATGACCCTCCAGAACACGCTTCCAGTAGAAAGTCCTCTCTGCTGGATCCAGGCCACAGTTCAGTGGCAGGAAGTGATCTGCTTCAATCTTCTACATTTGCCTGTATTCCTGTACTCCCATCATCAGGTGCAAGTGGAAGTGCAGTAGATATACATGGCAATGGAAATCAAAACCCAAACTCTAGTACAGCAGTACCGACAGGCAGCATATCTTCTCCACTTTCTGTAAGCAAAGTCTCGGCACAGCAGAAAGAAGGAATGGACATTGACTCACTTGAAAGTGTTTCTGTAGAAAGGAATGAGTTAGCAGCAGGAAGTTCTAAGGCCACTATTGCTCCACTGCCAGAATGCAAAGAATCTAATGAAGAAGTAATACTGGTAAGCTATTATGTTAATTGGACTGAGGGGCACATGGAGAAATCACATAATGAAGAATTCCATGTTTTATAATCGCCTATTATTGTTACTGTGGTTACATGAAGCAAGTAGAACTGTTTCTGTGACTTTCTTTGCAGCTTGGGGAAAGGAATGCCATTGCTTTCAGTCTTGAGATGGCTCATGCTGTACCTTTTGAAGATCTGCCTGATGATTTCTTTGAACTGACACTGGAAGATGCACGAGCCATTTACAGAGACCTAAAAAGGAGGAGGTGAGAGTTGTTGTCAGTAATGTAGCAATAAAGGAACAGATTTATGAATTGTATATATTTTGTGTGGGGGCACGTGGTGGCGTAGTGGTTAAGGCACTATGCTACAAGTCAGAAGGTTGCAGGTTGAAATACTGATGAGGTCATTGGATTTTTTTCAATTGACCTAATCCTTCTGGCCGCACTATGGCCCTGGGGTTCACTCAGCCTCTAACAGAAATGAGTACCAGGAATTAAATAATTTTCCTGGGGAGTAAAGCGCGGCCGTCGCATAAGGCTGACAACCTTACCGCCATGTTTGAACCGATTGTCTAGATAATGTGGGACCCTCAACGTCTCGCAACCCTATGGGCCTTCATGGCCTGTTACAGGGATAGCTTTACTTTTTTTTTTTACTTTTACATATTTTATGTACAGAGATATAAAGGATGAAAAGTGTGTTTCAGTTGCTTGTTACTGTCTGTTGATTAGCACATGTTAAAATGTTTTATATCATATGAAACAGTTCTGTAGTTGAATAAATGTTTTGGATGTGAACATGTCAGGTAGAGTTTATACTGTCATTTATTTTAAGACTGCATGGTAACAGTATGATGTCAGACATTCCTTGCTTATGTTGCTGTTTCTTGTTTTTTATAATTGTTGGCTGATCAGCACATTCCCCTCTTTCAATATAATATTTATGTTCATTGTATCTGAATTTCATTTGCAAACATTACTGCTATCAACATTTATAATCAACGGATTTTGTGCTAGGTTCAGACTCTGGTCTTCTGGGATGTGACATTGTATCCCATTGGCCCAGATCAAGCACATTTCTTTGCCCCCTCCCCGTGGGTCACATGACCTTCCTTGTACCCTGCCTATATAACCAAGCCAGTTCCTGAACCTACACACTTCAACCCTTATGATGTCACAACCCAGAAGACCAAATTTTTAAAAATATGTCATTAGATTCTAAAGGGTTCTGATGATGGTGTATAACACTTGGAATTACTGGGTTTTTGGACTTTGTCCATTGTCTGGTATTATAAACACCAGAGAACACAATGTTTCAGAAACTGTTTCTGTTTTCATTCTGAGGTGGGGGAAGGGGGAAACCTACTCTCTTGTGTCCCTTTGAAAGCGCTAACCACTATAAATGGACAACCTATGCCAGTATAACTACAGACCTTCTCAGTGGGAGATAACAGGAAAAATATACAATAAATATTGTGACAATGCATGCAGAGACCTGAAAGTAAGATAGAAAAGGAGGTGGAAATTTTATGCAACAGACCAAGTCCATGAAAACCAATCCATAGCATTAACTGGAGAATGCTGTTATACCATTTTTGCCTGCTACTAGTGGAATAAAGAACTGAATTCTTGGGACTAAAATCTGACAGAAACCCATGAAGAATATGCTGATAAGGGAGACCCAGACAGGGGAAATGAAAGCAGCATGAAGTTACAAAGTGTTGAGACTTGAACTCAGGCAACTTTGAAAGCTTGTTACAACTGTTTCATTTTTTCTGTTCTGTCAATAGTATGGTCCCACATCAGTTATGTTTGTAATGTAAGTTAATTAAAGATGTTATCTTCATGATGGCAATATAACAACATAAATATTGTATTGTAATACATGAACATTATCATACCACATCATCCCTTTCTTCCTGTTATTTTATTTTATTTTATTCCTGTTATTTTTATCTCAATTAACTACACAATTACAATACCATGAAGATGATTTTATGATTTTTAATGTTTGTTAACAGAGATGAGATGGAAGAGGCACCTTTTGTTACAAATGCACAGAGGAGTCTAGAAGAATCTAAACGAGTGTTGTCACAATTGAACCAATATCGTCAAACTGTAATCCGAATCCATTTTCCTGACCGCACAGTTCTTCAGGGGACTTTTTTCCCCCTTGAAACTATTAAAGCAGTCATGAACTTCATTCGAGGCCATCTGGAAAACCCAGATATTGAATTCCACCTCTGTGAGTATAAAAATATAATCTGTTCGTACACATTGGATTTTGCTTTTTAATCTAAACAGGATCATTGTAAGAAAAGAAGTTTTGTCTGATCATGTGTTAGAGTGGCTTAGACATTATAAAGAATGTTCACTTTGTTGAAATAGATTCATGGGTTTGGTCTAAAAATACTGTGCCACTTGTATGTTTGTAAAGTGCTTTGTTCTGCAGACATTTCTCACTGTGAATCAGGCCTAAGTCTGGAAAGCTGTGAATTCGTATGAAGGGAACAAATCACATCTATAACGAAAGAGTGTCTTTTCTCGTATTGTCCAAATTGAGTTTGCAGAATGAAGGAGTTAAGCATTATGGGAAAATTTGAAGAACTCTGGTTATTTTATTTGAATTTTGAATCTATAGCATGAGTTAATTCCCCTTATATTACAGTCTGTAAAACTCGTCCCCATTGGAGTAATATTTTATTATTCTTTGTCCTAAAATTGTACAGATACCACTCCTCCAAAAAATATTTTAACACCTGAAATGAGGCTCATTGAGGCTGGATGCGTACCAAATACTATTGTACATTTTGGAACGAAGAACCATGCAAGTTTTGACAGTAAAACGTACCTACGAGAAGCAATACTTACTCAGTTTACTTCTCCCAGTGCTGCCACACTTGCAGCTTGTCAATCCAGGTGAGATATAATTTGAAATCATGACCAATAATCCCCCATTTCTTGGTGTAAGGACATATTGTTCAGTGAAGTCAGGTGTTCAAGGCTGGAACTGAAGAATGTTAATCTTAAGTGAGGGAAAAGCTTTAAGTAAAGAACATTATATAATTAAACTATACTTCAATTGTATACATACGTACTTTCATTCAGAATTTTTATTACACTGAATAGTTAGAATGTGAACAGTATACAGAATATGAAGATTAGGGATGAACAAACGAGGATCAACCTCTGCTCTTTAGACATTTTCTCTGTCACCCTTTACCATAGGGGCATGTGTGGTAGCATAGTTGGTCGAGGCACTATGCTACAAGCCAGAAGGTCTCGGGTTTGAGTCCCAATGGGGTGGATTTTTTCAGTTTACCTATTCCTTTAAGCCACACAATGGCCTTGGGGTCGACTCAGCCTTTAACAAAAAAGAGTACCAGGAATCTTCCTGGGGGTTAAGGGCGGCCGGCACGTAAGGCTGACAACCTTGCCACTATCAGTGAGATGAATGTCTAGAGAAAATGTGGGAGCCTCGACATCTCGCAACCCTATGGGTCTTCATGGCCTGTTACAGGGATGGCTGTACCTTTTTACCCTTTACCATGTCAAGCATCTGATGCTGTCACACCAGTTAATTAAAAGGTCATTTCATACAGTACATCTTATTATGTTAGGCATGGTAGAGAATATTTAATTTGACTACATTCTGCTGTGTTAGTTGTGATAGAGGGGCAAATCCATATTAGAAATGACTTGTATAGAATATATGCAAAACAGGTACATCAAACATATTTAAATTCTTGAGAAAATATTGAAAATTTACCTTTTTTAAATCTGATGACATTACAGAGAAATGACTGATAAAATCTTAAATATTTTGCACAAGAACTAAATTACAGATGTGATGCCTTTTTTTGTGGGGAGGGGGGTATTACTCTTTAAAGCCTGGTTACAGATAGTTCAGGCGGTATATGAGAGTCTGTAAAGGAATCTACACATATTTTCCTAATTCGTGGATATTTTGGTCAGGGCAATCGAGCCAGGAGTGCCTGCAGCTAGTTTCTCTACCCCAGCACATCTCAGTCAGTCTGGAAGTATTTCACATCTGGAAGGGAAGACATCAGAAGTTGAACAACCAATGAATATAGACAGTGGACCTAGTTCATCTATCCAGGTTCCACAGAGAGAAAATGGAGCTCCCAGTAATAAGATTCCAAAGTGGTTTAAATCCACCAAATAATTCAGAGAAAAGAACAAAAGTAGCATATCAGTGCTCTTTTGTTACAAAATGTGATTATGGGAAATTGATCTGTAAAATAAGTAAAAATATGGTGCTGTGAGAACCATTACTTCATTGATTAGACACCATCAGGTGTCAGATATTTTGTTTTTGTATTATTAAAGAAGCATGTATTGTAATTACATTACTTTGGTCAAAAAATAAAACTTATCAATTCACTCAAAGTTTTATATGCAATTTTTTAAACTGTAAATGTATTTTTGTTATACTTATATCATGAAAGGAAAGAAATATGCTTCAGCCATGTGTATAAGTAGGAAGGTATCTTTGTGCCTAATAAAAAGGTTTGCAATATTTATTCAGATTGTAGGGTTTACATTCCTTATACAGCTGCAAATACCAATCAATTTTGATCACCATTACCTTCCACTTCTCCTTGAATCCTGTTATCACTGTGAATGCACCTGCTCTCAGTGGCTGATGTAGCAGCACTGGAAACATTCAACCTGCAAGAAGAGCACTGTGCATAATGCACATTGACTTGCATTAATATGCATGTGCGCACCCACGCATGGCTGCAACAAGAGTGAATATTTTACTTTTTTAAACTGTAGTGATGCCAGCAAGTATAAATTTGGAAGCCATGCAGATCCTTCTTCAGCACAGTATATTTTGTGAACGTATAGTTTTTTGTGTTCTACATACTAGTGATCTAATGATGCTGATAGGCCAAATGATTGGGTGGATGAAGTTAACAATCCTTCTAGTGATAGCAACAATGATTTTGATCCTTGTTCATCAACAGAGATATAAAAGAGACCTTATTTAGTGGAGAGTTGAAGTGAATCTGAGCATGACAAAGATGTAAATACTGTGTCAGAGGTCTCACATATTTGTAAAATAATACCAAAGTATTCCTGAGGCAGCTGGTTGATTTCTAGAGGATCAGCTCTTCATCTTGGTTGCTGACCAGTCTAATCTGTACCACAGACAGCATTCAGCTAAACATAAGATCTCTCCAGAATCCCCATCATGGAGAGATATTTCTGTAGAGAAAATGAAAACTTTTATAGCCGCTATAATATAAATAAGCCATGTGGAAAATGACATTGTGGGACTAATAAATTATCCACTCTCACTGAAACCTCGATTATGGGAAAACCGATAAGCAGAAACAGATGGAAGCTTCCAATTCCTGGCACTACAGTGATGAAGCAAATAGAATCTACATCATAAGGAGAGTTTTGGAACACTTCATAAACTTGAACAGGAACTCTCACTAGATAAAGCTATGATGCTTTAGAAGGGCCAAATCGGATACAGAGTATGGCGAAACTTGTAAAAAGTGATATGAGTCACAGACAGACAGGCCACACATGACCTCAGTATGCCTTCTCTGCTTGTAAACAATGCATAATAAATTAATAAATAAGAACATATACTGTTTGCTTTTGTAAACAACTCAGATATCTAACTCTGATGATCCTCACAGAAATGAAGCCAGTGTGTTGTCATGATATATGCCAAGTGCATTAGATTTTAAGAAGTTCCACTTTTAAATTAATTATAATATCCAGTCAAACAAGATCACTCAGCATATCAAAGCCAGCTAGGACTGTTGCACTTAACAATTCTAAAATTATTTTTAAAAAGAAGTATTAAAACTCTGTTTGGTATGTAATGATGATAACACTTGTTTTCATCTTGTATGCATATCAGCTAATTTCCATTAAGCGTTGCACATATGCTGTGCGCAATATATTGTAACGTGTTTGGAACAGGCACTTCTATGATAAAGCAATAACAGTGAGCCGTTGTGTAGACAATGCCAAAACAACGAACGCATTTCCCCAGAGATGGACAACAGAAGGCCCATTACGTAACAGCGGACAGTAGAAATGAAACCGTGAGGAATGATGTCTGGTATCCAGTCCGCAGAACACCTACATAAGCCAACAAGAAGACAGCAAGAAGTCAGTCTTCAGAAGGCCGCTGCCGAAAGCAGTATAGTATTGGCCGAGATATAGTGGAAGCAGTAATTGTGATACTGCAAGTGATAATAATTGTAAAACGTGTGAGTGTATAAGTGAAGCACAATAAAGGTTCACTAAATCCGAGACCCATGTTAAGTTATTTGTCGCATGACATACCCAACACATGACAATATGTTTTGACTTTCAGGCCAAAACTGAGCACTAAGATTACCAGCAATAACATTTTTAGAAGGAAGGAAGAAAAGAAATAAAGAGGAAGAAGAAAGTAGTGAGTAACCCTAGTCTTTAATTTCACAACCTTTCACCACCATTCAATTTACATTATTAAGAAGTAATTTTATTTTATATACAACAAAGTTTTGTAAGGTCAATATTCTACAATTTTGTATCATGTTCCCTGTGAGGAAAAGAGTATCCAGTTTATAATACACATATTTATTTCAACAGAGATGTATAATTCATTTTTACATTCCACTTGTAAGTTCTTTAATAGGAAAATGTTTCTGCCTTCATATAGCCAGATATGCTGAAGAGCATGGTCAATTCATATTCTTTCCTAAGGTCAGGATACAAATACCTTCACATTACTGTCATTTTAATTAGTCCAACTTTCAATTCATGGGCACTGACTCATAATTTATTCTTGCACATCTGGTTGAGGTGTAAACATTTTCTTACAAGGTAAGTCAATTACAATATAAAGACAAAACATGATAATTCAATTCCATGCCAATTTTGACCTGATACTCTGCAGCTCATTTTTAAAAATTGCATGGCATGTCTGACAATTTTAATGCATTCAAAGGGAATCGTGTATGCATCTGTTTATATACCTAAGCAAAACAGCCTAAAAAGTTCTGCTTTTATCTGTTTTCACAGTACTAAGATTTCCAGTTCTTGGTTTTTCTTGAGGGGGAAACCTTCTGCGGGACGAAAACCCCCTCCAAAAAAAAAAAAAATGGGGAAAAAATAAAGTGGCCAATTAGTTTGTTGAAGAAGCCAAATACTGCTACATGTTTATACCAGAAACAATTCATGGAGGTTTCTTCTATGCAACACTTACTGTGTCAGTTAAGCATAGTGATTCTCATCCTGGGGTCTACAAAGATAGTACTGAGGAAGAATTCAGTCATCTGGGATGTGACATCCTGCAGTTTGGTAGATGGGTACCTACTCACTAAACTATGGCATCATTCCAGAAGACAGCATCTTCAATCACTGCTGTGAGAACCTCAAATCACATAATACAATGTAAGTCTATGAGCTATTTTCAGAATTTGAAAAGGCTCCAAAAAATCACACTTATCCTATTTATACAACAACAAAGAAAAGGTGTAATCTGTGCTGGAATACACAGTTTTCACAGCATTCTTTGCACCACTGGATGCTGAATGCCCCTCACTGTTGCAAATAGATATCATGCAACATGTTAACATCATTAAGTAGGCTTAAAACTAGTGTAAAATATTTATACTGCTCCCTGCTGAATGTCATACATAACAACAAAGATTATTCACACTGTCACCATCTCTTCAAATGCTGATTTAGAAAAAGTATTTAATATGTAATAGGTGGGATGTGTATGATCTCCTTATCAAATTTTGTATCCTGAATTCTAACGGTTCAGTAGTTGGCTATAAAACCAAAAGTTAATATAGATTTCACATAGTGGCCATTTTGTTATATAAAACAATATAACAACAAAAGTAGCACATTTTTTAAAGATCAGTTTCCATATAGAATTTCAGGGCTCAATAGTAACTGGCACTACCATTTCTCCTACCTTGTATGTTCATGCATCCACCATGTTGGTATTACAGATTGTAGGAAATTAAAACAGGTGAGTTTGGGGTAGACTCCAATGGCATAATGTCCATACCAAAATTCATCAGAATCTGTCCAGTGGTTCTTGAGCAGAAACAAATATATCTCTGCAATAAAATATTTCAAAGCAGCAAGTCTTCAAATGATTTTTATGGTTAGATATGGTGATACATCTGTCTGACATTTTTACATATCTGAACAGCCTAAATTTGGGCATACAAGGGAAAGGTGCAACTCTTTTTAATAATTAAGATAAAGTGGATGCTATGACTATGAAATTACATTTGCTAGAATGTCTTCATAAGGGTGCATTTGAACTTCTCTGACTACTCTATGACCTTACAGTGGCTGATGACAGCATATCTCAAGAAATTAGAAATCTTCAGGGCCAGAAAGTAAGCCAAGCAAACTACCACCTCCTTCTGAAGGTGTCTTGTTTGGTTTACTCTTCAACCTTGAAGATGGATATGTTCCCTGTCTCTGAATTACAAGGCATTACAACTCAGAACACCTTACTCTTCACAGTCACTGCTGCGAGAACCTCAAATCCAACTTATCACACTTAGTTGCATGTGAAAAGAACTGAAATATTTAATGTCATTCCCCACAGTAGGCTCTTTCCCAGATGTTTCATGTAAAATCAAAATACAGGAACTGTATGATATTCACTTACACCTATCAACCACTGAACCCCAAAATTGGAGTGCAGTACCAACAAAGCAACACGAACAGTTTGATTAAGAAATCAATTTTATAACATGGCTATTTTTTTTACTGCACACTCAGTTATATATGTATTTTATTTGATAGTGAGAAATGGGGGAGTGAATTAATTACACATTAATAAAAACAATCTCATGGGCAGCTGTAATATTAAAAAAACAGAATTGGACCAGTGGGGAGAAAATGATACAAGGTGTCCATTACAGTGACAGGGCTGGGAACTACCATCACAGCATGAAGTACAAATTGCACTTGCAACACCCTCTTGCATGTATCACATAAAGAATTGTTCCTCTAGATCTTATAAATAGAATACCTCAGTAAAACACAGTTTGTGTATACAGACTCCATACATGTATATAAAGATGTGACACTGTGACTATATTCTGATAACACAAGATTCATTTGGGTGCAATAAAAAAATTACAATCAGACATTGGATGCTTGGCAAATCAACCAGCTAAAAATGACATTTTTAGTGACTGAATATCGGGTTCTGCTAAATGTGCATCTAAGAATTAGGAACACAAACGTTGCAAATATTTCAGTTGATGGTTTGCAATCATACTGCACAGCTGTTCCACACACAACACTGAAAATGAAGGGAACTGCAATAAAATACTGAGTATAGACATCAAATGTCAAACGTTTTTGAGGCAAAATACATTCTGCGTCATTTCTTTCATACTAGATTGAATGACTATACAGCCATGAGTCAGTCAACCAGGATTAGTTAATGACATTTACTTTATTATAAATTATAACAAATCAGATAACTGGATTCAAAGATTACCTTCAACTAAAATTAACAAACTCACATGTTAGAATCTGAACAGAATTTCAATTGTCTGAAGAAATGAGAGAATACAAAGTATAAACATTTCTTCATATGGTTCTGATCCAAGAGCACAAAACTGAGAAAGTAAATATTTTGACAAGAAATCAGAATTATTGTTTGTTTACATCTGAAGTCATACTGTCCTATTTGATGACTGGTATTATTAAGACTTTATGACATTTGTTACTAACACCAGAGGTGAGGTGATAGAAAGGGCCATCCTGTATTCAACTTCGTTTAAGGCTCACAATGGAAAGAATATACCCCAAAACTAGGAGAAAAGAGACCAAGAATTAAAATAATTCTATGAAAACTTAGTTTCATTTACATACATCTTCATTAGCATTAAGGTTTGGATATGGCAAATGTAATTACAAGAGTATGATGCATGAGAGAGACAGCTTAAAATTCTATGCTATAGTAAAAAACATCCAAAATACTGACAGTCACTGCCGGCACTCTGAACATTAGTTGAAAGTAACTTTTGAACTTCTGCTTAGGATATAATGGTTAGCATTTCTGCGTGTTTATTTTCCTTCTCATATGAAACCTCCAGAAGTTATTTAAGAGCACCTGATAGTTTAAGTCATATGACAACTGATGCCCACGATTATTGTCAATCTGGAATTACATCCTCTAGTGACAGTACAGTCTGTTTAATGCATAAAGCTATCCCTGAGTCTGTCTCTTATTTAGGTGGCTATTACTGGTTTTAATAATTACATCTCCTATAACAGTCAGCCAAAATTACAGACTCATAAGATGGTATGGGGAATTATCAGGTCTTTAACAAGACTAAGAAAAGTCTGGTTTCAGAAGTGTGCTCTAGGAATGCTGTCTTTTATTAATTAAAGCTGGTAAGATTGTTTTTAGTAAGAAAATAAGTAACCTATAAGTAACAAAATGGTTGCTGTATTAGAGGACATAAAACAAAATTGGAGTTATATTGCAGTGTCTGTCACTATCAGAACTAATGCAATATAAACAATATTTCATGAAAATGGTAATGTCTATTGCACTAATCTCCCATTTCCGCATTATGCTCTCAACTTATTTATTCAGAATAACATCATACTTGTCTTGAAGGTCATTACTGTTTCTGAGGAGGAAACAAAGAAAAAAATGTAGATTTTATTTTCTTATACATACAATCACAATTCACTAAAATTATAGCTTCATATTTCAGACAGTATCACTTCAAGTTATCAGCTTATTTTTTCTTTAATTGAATCTTCTGTTATTAAATCACACAGTTCTCATCTGTGTAAAATTCATATTTTACCATTGATTATCTGGATAAAACATCCCATTTAGTCACTAACTTTCAGAACTGTGTAACAACTTGACCTACTACTACAAAAACCGTTTTATCAATATTGGGGGTGGCATTCATCTCCCATGATCTATTTGTAAATGGATAAACATTTACAATTGAATAAATGCTACATAAGCAATGCTCTTAACTATGCAACTGGCTACAGTAATACTATAAAAATAACATCCAAATAATCCTATAATGTAGTGTTTAATAAGAATTCATGAGATAAACAGTCCCAGGTTGAACGATACACAGACAATATGATATACACTGGTATTACCCTGATTAAAAGCAAAGAAGTTCTTACATGCATTCTCATATGCAGTGAAACCCCCTTTTAAGGTTTCTTTGAGAATCAGTAAATTTGAACACTAAACAGAGGAATATATTAAATGGAGATAATTTAATATCCAGATTACTTTCTTTAAATTACTGAACATGAACATTAAGCAGGGGTTCCACTGTGTGTGTGTGTTTGTGCATGAGCATACACACACATTTCCATGTAAAGTAGTAAAAAGTTCTCTATTTATATTGACTTGTATAACAACATGACATATCGGTGATCTGACCCCTCAGTCACAAGCAGAATTCTACATTCCAAGGACATGATTCTTCATTTGTCTCCTCTTTAACACTGACTGGTTTTTTAACAGATCTAAGATTTTGTAACGGTAAAAGCAAATATTGGAATTAAGAAAGGAACCAAAGGAAATCTATCACAAACCCAAATTCAGCACTGACCATAATGGAATCACACCAACATAATGCTGCATGAACAGAGCTACTGACAAGTTGTAGAGACATGAAACAAAGAGTGGGCTGCTAGAATACTATGGCTGTGCAGTGTACAAACTGCATAAATGTCTCCATGCAAATATCACGAAATACAAAAGTATTAATAATATTTCATGTTTATACATTAACAAACTGTTAGATTATCTCTTTCAAGCATTTTGTTAAGCATCCTTATTCTGGACTAACAAAAATTACCATAAAATGATGCAATTTAAGATTACACAACTATCACTACCAATTAGAATGAGCACATTAGTAATTTTTAAAACTGAGTTGAAGTGTGTAACATAATAATTTGTTACACAATTAAATGGATTAGTCAGTTGGAAAGGGTCAAATTTTCTATCATTGGACACATGCTGATTAAACTTTAAATCTATTACAAACATACAGGATAAAAAGATATGCTTTAAATTATGCACAATTTTAATTCATAAAAAATCAAATTCATACTGAAAGAACAATTCTAACAATGGCTTAAAGAAAGTGAACTAAAGCGGACTCTGTCAGTCTTTACCTCTTACATGACAGTTTTCCCAGAAACTGAGCTACATTGGCTGGTGCATGCAGACGTGTAACAAGCTACATAAAAAACTGCAGGTTTCAAAATAGGTTACAATGTTAAAGATATTCTATAAATTTACAGAGCATCTTACATACATACATGATATCACTATTCTCAACCAGATAGGTTATCAGATGCTTTGGGCAGCAGCTGGTTTAAGTAACATCTTTCAACAAAAGGCATTGCTATAAAGCTTCTGGTATTGCAACTGCATGTAAACAAAAGCCAGCCCATGGTCCTTCAGGTTGGAAATTGGGTATGAGGCTAACAGCCTTACCTCAGAAAGCTACATAAGTTAAGGAAACAACAATGGATGTCACAGATAATTAAAGGAAATGACTAAGACATGGGCAGAAGAACAAGGAGACACCTATTACTACTTGTAATCTACTTAGTTTATTATGGACAGGATCATTAAGCTCCAGACTGATCGCTGGCAGATGATGAAAATGATTTACAGGAACTGAACAGAGGCAAAAGGCAAATAACAGAGACAGATGGGTATGTCATAAAGGAGGCCAACGTTCCTACAGAACCACAGAGCCACGTAGCACGTACAAAAGTAAGGCCATGCCATAGCTCAGGCGGTTAGTTGCCAGCTTCCCACTGCAGCAGACCAGGTTAGGTCTTGTGGGATTTGTGGTAGAAAAAGTGGCACTGGGGCAGGATTTCTTTGAGTATTTTGGTTTCCCTTACCAAGCTGAACTCCACCAATTACTCCACAATCATCATCTACCATCTGTGGCTGATACAATAGGCCAAACAGTGGCCACAGTACCAAGTGGACTCAGCCTCACTGCATCAGAAAAAAAAAGTATAAAAGTGTAAACTGGGAACTACACAAATTTGATTGTGTGCTACCCAACTTAATACCTACATTCTGGCCCATACATAATCCTGATGTCTCTCAAACTGAATCTTATTTCTTACATAGTTTTAACACTTTCAGTGTATAATATTTCTTAGCTCAAGGAGACTATCAGAAATGCACAAATAGCTACAAATGTTTCTCAAAAATGATGTTATGTACAAAATACATAGAATTTGTCACCAATCATACAATTCTTATCAGAACATTTTTAAAAATTTGTCTAACTTACAAACAGGACTAACTGCACAAAGCAGTTAAGGGTTTAAACATCTATGATACAAAAATGACTATTACAGTTCAATCCATGAAGGACATATTGTTAATGTAAGTCGAATTATATTGTTACACATATCATTAACTCTCAGGAAGAATGGAGTGTGAACATGCAGCATTACAGAGATCTCAACCCCAACTCTGAATGTCTAAACTGATTCATCAATCCTTGCTCAGTGCCTGAATAGTATCACCTGTTAATTTGTAGCCCCACTATGTGAGTGACCAAGGTTCTGGTAACAATAATGATGATGTAGTATGGTTATGTTGACATGAATTAATGAAGAAAATTTATAGAACAATTTTGAAATTCTATACAATGGTACAAGTGGAACAAACAAGANACCTGTTAATTTGTAGCCCCACTATGTGAGTGACCAAGGTTCTGGTCACAATAATGATGATGTATTATGGTTGTTGACATGAATTAATTAAGAAAATTTATAGAACAATTTTGAAATTCTACACAATGGTACAAGTGGAACAAACAAGCAGGAAAGTAACTGGATAGCTGTACCAGCACTGTTAGGAACCATATTCAAATAATGGTACATTTGGAATTCAAAATGTATACCTTCAACCTTCTTTTGACTAAATGTCTCACACTCAGTAACTGTGGCAAGATTCAAGCCAGCAATTCCCAAAATTTGGTCTCTAATTTACTTCTTAACTACAGTTACTATTTCATGATAACTATGCAACCCAAGCTGAGACTGAGGACTTTCTGGAGCTTATCTCTATGCAGATTTATTCACTGTTTTGACTAAGCACTGCTATTTGGTAAGCTGCCATATGGTCAAACAGTTTACATGTGCCAGTTCTGACTTAAGCATACACATATTTCTAAGAGCACAAGGAAAAAAAAATATGTTTCAACATAAGTTACATAAAAAATCAAAACAGGGACACCTACACTTCAGAGCTTTCATGTTGTTTTATAATGCCTTAAGGATCCTTAGCACTGGATACAAACATATTCTGCAGATGAAAATGGTCAACCTGTCTTGAAACTGAAATATAATATGCCATCCTATAGAGTCATTCACTATTTATACACATGCACAAGATAGAAAAATTAAGTGCATTTTCACTGAATAAACATTCTAAGCATAACTGCAGTACCTTTCACAGATGACATACATTTTGGCACTTCAAAATTCTGGAAGCTCAAGAATCAGAATCAAAAGGCACACAAGAAATGTATGTCTGTATTCCACATTGTTTTAACGCTGCTTTATGTAACAACTTGCATGATTGGGGGGATAACAAGAGATGAGAGATTCCTTGGCATAGTTCCAGAAGTATGAAAGTACTAGAAAGATTTTTGAGCCTGCCAAAAGCTGGAAGAACAATTCTGGAACTTGCAACATGTTCATATTTTCCATTCACTTCCTGCACATCCATGTGTAAAAGACAACAGTTGTGTTCTTCATTACTGTAAGTGTTCGATTACTACGTCTTCAAAATAATTTGCTGTTTAGTAAAAAGTAAAATTTGGGGATCTACTGTCACAAACTTGGATAGCGCAGTCAGAAGAGCGATTGGTTATGGGCTGTATGACCTACATGTCAGAGTTTGAGTCCTGATAGGGTCAAGAATTTTCTCTTCTCCACAGTGTCCACACTGGTTCTGGGGCCCACCCAGCCTCCTATCCAGTGGGTACCATGGGCCCTTTCTCTGGGGGGGGGGTAAAGCGGCCAGGGCGTGAAGCTGACCACTCACCTCCAACTAATGCAAAGGTCAAGAAAATATAGATCTATATATCCATCCCCCAGATGTCTTCATAGCACAAGGATAACTTTACCATTTACTTTCCTTCCTTTTACTGCCAAGCACAAGAATGCAAAATTTCATACACCATTCTTCTAATATTTGAACTGCCAAGACATCAATTGATAGAAATATGAAGATGTTTCTGAAAATTTGATTTATGAACGGAATGAATAACATGGGCTATTCTGTGTACAAAATACAAATAACATCAATATCAATGTACACTATATATCCAGTAGGTGGAATTCTGTTTTACTTTTAACACTTTTGATTCCTTAAATTCACACACTAAGATTTTATCATATAGAGAAAGATACATGCAGGGTGAAAATTACACTGTGTGTAAATATTTTTCCAAACTGTATTATAGCAAATCTCATGTGTTTAAAGACATAAGAATTATGATATACAAGTTCAATATGAACTGGAATTACACTGTTGGATTTGATACTTATTCCTTAAAAAAAGAAAAAAATGAAAGAACAGTTAAGATTGCTTACATTTACTGTTCTTTTTAGTCTTTAATTTATACTAATGGTCAAAGAAATATTTAATGGTTAAATCCCACAAAGTAATCATGCCAGAATACAGCTTCAAGGAAAAATGTTTCAGTTATTAAATGTGGCTGTCAAAACATTTGCAATTACAATTAAATGGGAACAGTAATAAACCACACATTACTTCAAAGACCACACAAAATTTAACATCATTTTAACACACAATCACATATTAAATTGAGAAGGGAACAGACATCACTAACATATCAGAAGAAATCTGAAACTGTGGTTATATGTATGAATTTCTATTGCACATGGATTACATCTGATAATAAAAAAATTTCAAATTCCATAGCAGCATATGTACCAACATTTGTTATTTATATGAACTATGAACTTGTTTCACTGATGGAATTCATTCAGACACAGATCACAATTATCTACATAAATAATTCCCCCAAAATGGTATAATTATTTAAACCTAAGGCATTTTAATTAATTACTCTACCACAGTATCCTACAAACCTGAAACCAACAAGACAATGCCTCAGCCTTTTATTTTTAAATGCACCCATTCAACAGATATACCTGGAATTATTTTTAAGCGCTATATCGAGCAAAATGTAGCATAACAAGATTTTAATTACAATTCACTCTCTCCATTATGATTTTGTGGTGCAATATCCACTTTATTTTAAAATCCTTAATTTTATGTTAATATTTTGCAGTGTCCAACATTTTTTGTACGAATCTTCAATTACATTTTCCAAAATTTTTAACCCTTAGTTTTCAAATGATTTAGCACTTAAAAAGTTGTGTCTCATAGAAATTTACTGACATTTAAAAGTATCATACAGACTACATCTTCAGAGTGAGGCAGGTACAATAGGCCAATCAGTGGCCGCCATGCTGAGTGAACTCCACCCCCCAACTAAGCAAAAAAGCCAGGCAAACAACTAGCAAGAAGCAAGCACTGTGATGAGAACCTCAAATTCAGCATTGTACCTCTTAATCTAATTAGATTAATGATGTAGTAACCTATTATTGTTTCTGAAATGTTGGTTTTGTCCATGCTTGATCAGGCAAGAGGAAGTAACAAGAGCAGGGATAATAGCAGTGCAACTATCACCCAATTTCAGGCATTGAGGATAAGCTGAAATGCAATCATTCAGGTTAACTGTGCTGATAAAAACCAAGGACCTGTAACTGAAATGTGCAAGTAAATAAGTCTCTAATCAAGTGAAGTCCACAGGTAAACCACAGGTAAAACATGCATCACCCACACATCCCACAGGGTTTCATGACCCAGGCAGTTAGAAACCGGCTTCACATGGCAGAGCCACAGGTTCAATCCTGGTGACATCCTGTGACACTCATGGTGAATGAAGTACTGGAGAAGGTTTTTCTCTAAGTTTCATTGGTTTCTCCCTGTTAATTATAATTCCACCATTGCTCCATATTCATCCATCACTGCCCAATGATGTGTTCAACAGCCCTAACTGAGGAGCACATAATCACATCCTCAGTCTTCAAGCTACAGGATCCTCTGGTCCACCACTTTGACTAGGTACAGGGTAAGAAAGTAAAGTTTTTTTTTTTTGTATTATATCCCAGAAGCAAACTTGCACGGGATACTAAAAATATTCAGGTATATACAAATAAAATATTCTTTACAATATATCACCGAGTTAAAATATAAATACTATATATTGCTTTCAGCACTGCTTTTTTCTTACTGCAACATACAATTTGATATGTATGAAATTAAATACTGATTAAAATTATCTGTTCATATGTATTAAATAATAATTATTTTTGTTTCAGGCAGAAATTGCAGTATTTCAGAACAAATGACACATAATATGCACCAAGCAATGTACTATAATAGAGGTCCCACAAGTATAGAGTTTAAAATATTCAGATAACTACAAGGCACAATAAACAGTGAAGATTTCATGAAATTAAGAAAGAAACCTGAGTACAGAAATGATAACTCACTTGTGATTATAGGGAGCTCACATTATAAAAGCATTTGTGTTTAAATTACTATCAAGATATGCAGAAATTTTTAGCAAAGAATAAATATTATTAAAAACATCATATTCATGCCAGATATATACAGTACTTTAAAACAGAATTTGCTTTACCTTTCTCAAAAATGTTCACCTGTTTTGTGACAATGATCACAATGTAAAAAAAGGAAATATTTATTGTCTGTATCCTTATGTCTATTGAATAAAAACAGATCTATACCATGATCTGACAATTTCAGGACAGATAAAAAAATTCAAAATTAAACCAATATAAAAGGATCTTCATTGTAACAGTCATATAGACCACAAACTGGAAAAAACCTAACTCAAATGAAACATGCTACATTTAAATCAGTAAAATAACCATATTTTTGCATTACCCTTCTGTCTACATTCTATCTCAATATACACTTCAGAAAACATGAAATGGTGAGCATTGACATAACTATAAATCAGGACAAATGCAAGCGCCTACATATATGCAGCAGAACCAGCAAATCAGATGTAATGCACTTAAAAGAAAGAAGAAATGTTTAAATTATGGGCAGACATGTGCAGAAACAAATGCTGATTTACTCTTCAGTGGTTCTCATAGCAACACAGGCTCTACTGAAGAGTCTGATGCAACATACTTGCACAATGATATGGATAATAAGTAATACTAACATGTTAAAACAACAAAGGAATGATCATATCCTAAGCATGTCTGACTCCTGTAAATTTATACTGAATCAGACACTATGACAAGGATACTGATGGTCCATGCTTAATTACTATGTTTTTCTGAATATAAGCCACAATATTTCCCCCAGATTGACAACTTTTAAAATGTGAGTAGGACTTAAGGAAACAACACTGTCTAGTTCTGATAAAGGTTCACAGTTTGCTGCAATGACTAAGAGACAATACAAACTTCATCTGAATCAATGTTATCAATTAGTGGAGCCCCTATCGAAATGATCATTCCCTTTTTTCTCTCTATACAGCCTCCCATCAACCCAACAAATTGAATTAGCATGTTTTACGTAAGCTACGTAACTATATGGAATAAACTGAAATTTTCATCCGCTGAGATGTTCTGATTGTTCTGTATAAAGATGTAAGTGCATAAAATATCTATTCTATTTCAAGACCATATAATTTTGGGGCTGCAGCTTATATCTGGGCAAATAAGGTAGTCTTAACAGTGTTAAACTGTCCTGAACATATTTCCATGTTTTGCTTAGCAACAGCTTGGGGAACATTCAAACACCAAACCCAAATATCTCTCCTGCAGTGGCATACAAGATATAACTGGTATGAATAATCTGTAAAGGCTTTAGAGATCAACAGTTTCATTTATAAAGTGGGTATTATGCATCTCAAAATATGCACTGACCAAACTAGTGAAATGTCTAGCTAGAATCACCTCCTTCATTGAAAGCAAGGAGGAGACACATAACCTCTTAGAAACCACTGCAAGACACAAGTAAGGACAATCATCATCCTGGAACAGTTGTACCATACACACAACATGCTGACAGACAACTGTACAGGGCCAAACTTTGTACTCTTAAAACACCTACACATGATTTACTGTCGGCTGTTTCCATGGAAGAACGTGCAAGAACAGGGGTTTGGCTCAAATTTCTGCACTATGCAACAACTGCAGTACATGATGTCTAAGAGACTGTGACAATAGGGCAGTTACTGAGCTCATTTGCAGAAGACCAGTTATAACGGAGCAACTAAATGTCTAAATTATATATCTGTACATACTGCTATTTATTCATAATATATAAACTGCATTGAGCATCAACACCTGCATTCATTAAGACAAACCCAGATGAAGCAGACAACTGCAGTGAATATACACACCACTTTACTTCCATTTTCTCTTTTATGGTTTTTCAAGTACACTGAACATATTGCTTAAGAATAAATTTGCACTTTCTGAGTCTGAAAAATGAAAATCAAGGGATAAGAACACTAAGACTGAAAACAAGTAAGAATTAATGATTGTCCTATATTTTTTAGGTAAAGCTTAACAGGCCATGAAGGCCCATAGGTTTGTGAGACATTGAGGTTTCCAAATTTTCTCCTGACAATTGGCTTACAGATGGCGGTGAGGTTGTCAGTCTTACAAGCCAGCCACCCTTTAACCCCTAGGAAGATACCTGATACTCATTTCTGTTAGATGCTAAGTTGACCCCCAGGGCCATAGAGCAGCTGGAAGGGTTAGGTAAATTGAAAAAAAATCCACCTCACTGGGACTCAAACCTGTGAGCATAGTGCCCCAATTGTCCTATATATGAAATAAAATTCTAATACACTGAAAATCAGTCTTATTCAAACTGAAGTACAATAACCTGTATAATTATTGTGCTTCTGAACATTATCCAACGTCCTGCTTTTATATGAAACACAACGTTTTGGAGACTGGATTTTGTCTGTCTTCAGGTGGAACCTAATCAGTTGGTTCCAGTCAACAAAGCTAGTCCATACAACTGTACTAACATACAATCATCATAAGCTTTTAGATCTTATTTACAATAACCTGGTTTGATGCTGCTTCCCTGAAGCTTATTTGTGTAAAGAGTGTGCCACACCTTTATATTAAGTCTGCTGGCCTCCATGTCTGTACCCTCCAGTGGGAAACTGTTTCTGTACAATCTGCGCTGATCATAAAGTTACAGTTAATTACTAAAAATAATGCGATACATAGTTTTATAGTACATAAACTAAAATACTAACACTCATATTCCCAATTATTAACAGTATACTTTTACTTGAAAGTGTAAGTATGATTTTCAAATATTTCAAATATTCACAGACAAAAAAAAATATTATATATATATATATATATTATTTTTGGCCAAATAAAGTGAAGTAATGAATGTACCGACACCCGTGTATTCAATTTACAGAACTGTGGGGGAAGAGAACCCTGCACTAACAATATGCTGCAAGAAATAAATCATGTGTCACAAAAATACGTAGTATATACAGTCTACCCCAGAATATGAAATCCAAGCCATATACATCAAAGAACATACCAAAAATAGCTACATGCAATTATTGTATTACTGGGAACACAGACATGCACACTCATCCTTGCATGCACACAAACACACAATGTGCAGAAATGCTTCAAACTGTGAACAGCCTGGGCCATTACTCATTTAAACACAAACCCCTCAGATCCATTATTCCTTTGTTTAAGAAAATATCAATGTTCATTTGAGGCAATACAAACAGAAATCTGTATGAAGATTACTAGTTTATTGGATGTGACACCATTAGTTTGGCATGTGTTTACTGATGTTTGGGGAAATGTGCTGTTTCCATCTCCTCTTCTACCCTTAAGTTCAAGGCAGCACATTTCTCCAAACGTCAGTGAACATCCATCACACTATAGGACATTACATTCCACAAGAGAGCAATCTTCAGTCACCACCATGAAAACCTCAAATCCCACACAAACATTTACTGTCATACTTACAGTTTTTATAATTAGCAAAGGGAAAGGCAAATTTGTTCCTCTGCTTAAATAATAAAGCATTACACCATGAAGACGTATGGGGGAATAGGGGTATAGCTCCAACATTCCTGACCTCAGCACTAGACGGAGGTGAGTGGTCAGCTTCACCCCAGACACTTTAGCCCCCAGGAAAGAGCGCCTGGGTCGTAGAGCTGGCCTGGATGATGCAAAGGAAAGATATATTTCTTGCCCCTACCAGGAATCAAAACCTGACCATCCAGCCAGTAGCCTGCTGTTACACCGACTGCACCAATACATAAAAATAGCGAAGTCAAGGGAGTGAAACAGTCCAAAGGTCCAATGACTCCCACTCAGGAAAGAAAAATAATAAATTAATGACAATACATAATACTAACTGAATGATTTCTATGAAGTTTTGGGCACATTCTCCTGGATTTTGCAGAGATTAAGTTTACATCGGCTTATGAAGCTGCGAAAAGATGATAACATTTATCATTACTTGCTGAGCAGGGATGGAGGATTTACTTTTAGTGGCAGCAGATTACAGTAATTGGAAATCAGACATTGCCACTGATTACCACCCTACAAAATTAGGTCGAGGATTTGTATTCTAACAGTATTTTATAAACACTTCATTATGCAGCAACTGAACATATTAGATCTGTCTACACACAAATACAGGCATACCTCCCTGATAAGACAAGATAAATGACATACTGGAAATGTCACAGCTATGATCTTTTACTCAATTGATAATAAATTATGAGCAATCAAACCTATTCTATGCTAGAGGGAAAACTTTAATTTAGGATGTGTAAGGTAGGCCACACACTGGCATGCATCAAGACATGTAACAGTCAAGACACGATGCATGCGACATGACGCAAAGAAAGGAGCACAGATGAAACAAATGAGATTATGAAAACTGCCACACACCTGTCTGAGTCATGATGCTGACTTCAGCTTCATGCTGCAGACACATGCAGCAAGACCCGTCATGTTCCTTCTTTGTGCGTCAAGACTCAGACATCAGTACTCAAGGAACAGCACCAGTGTACGTTATTGACATGAGTGAAGAGCATGATGTCATGTCATCAACTAGAGAAGATGTGATAAGACACAGACATGTGCTACTTTGGTGTGCAGACTCAAACTGAATCACGAGTGAAGCAAGACTGCATCTTTTGTCTCATGTCTTAATGCTTGTCTTGACGCAGTAGGTGTGCAGCGGCCCTAAACTTGGATTTTTAGTCTTTAACTCAAGAATTTTCAGATAATGTCCTATGCTTTGTGCAGTATTATGCAAACTACCTGATCTATCAGAATCGTAATGGTTGGTAAAGCTAGCACAAATCTGCAACTTATCAGCAAAAGGCCTCTCCCCTTTTCTACCCATGACAAAAATGGTATGGATCTAAAGATGAATTTATTTGATATACAATGATAATGACATAATAAAAACCATCAACATGTAGCAGTTAATAACTTTATTTATTGGATAAAATATGCCTTACATGTTCCATCTCTATCATCAGAGGCTCATATGTTAAAGAGAAGATTGCTCAGTATACATTAATTTCTGGCTAACTATCCAATAAATGAAGCTTCTAGCTACTACATGTTATACTTGATGGTTCTTTATTATTTCATTATCAATATAAAGCATAACAGCTGAAATGTTTCACACAAAATTTATATAAAATGATTTGTGAAACTTTATCATTGAAAAATAACATGACATCAAAAGGGATAAATAGGACGCTTTAGTGCACTGTGAAAAAGAGGCTAGTGTTACAAACTGTGATAACTGAAAAAATTATTTAACTCAGACAATTATTGTTCTCAGTCTTATTCTCAAAACGTTTCCAATTCTCACCTTGAAATGAAAGCCATTCTCGTATGTCACATGCCTTACACCAAAATCCTCATCCTAAAGATGACTTACTCTGGTACTATCCTAGTTTCTTTACTGTGAAATACCCTACTGTCATATATCCGATCTCTCTCTCTCAACTGTTAACTGATAACCTTAGCCATATAGTAAGCTGGTCATATGGGAACATCAAATCACCGATTCTAATGCAATGTGTGCCTTTTGTCATTATGAGGGAGCATGTGACTGGGCACAGGGACAAAAATAGGCATGTTCACAGTTAATTTCTTTAAAACAATCTATTTTGAATAAACAAAGCTGGAAACACTGCTAACTTTTTCCAACTCCACAGTACGATCTTACCAGTTTGCTGAATTTGGAATTCATGTATTATTAGTACTACTACTATTACAGCCAGTATTTTGAATTGTCTGCAATGAAATTAACAGCATCTACACAGTTTTGTTTCTGTAACTGGTCTTGTAGCTGCTGACTCAGCACATAAATAATAAAGAACTGTATTATTATTAAATTCTAAAGGGTTCTGACGATGGTGTATAATACTCAGAATTACTGGGTTTTTGGACTTTCTTCATCATGTGGTATTCTAGAAACTCTGTAATTAAATTAATAGTATTTACAGTGTGCTGTTTCTGTAAATGGCCTTGTAGCTGCTGGCTTAGAAAGAGCTAACCTATCCTACCAAAAAGGTGTCTTAAATTAATCTGTTAAGAGCTGTGTAGTTATTGAGCTAACACACAGCATGTAAAGTTTCTTAAAAATGGAAGTTTAAAGAGCTAATATTTCCATACAATATTTCTCATTATAGCCATGTTCCTCTACAACATACAGCCATTTACATTTTTTTTTTTAATTTTCGGTGTGTCTTGCATAAAACAGTCAATAACTTCATTTGTACTCAATACTTTTGGTATCAGTAATGTTATTCTTATATAAAATCTCAAATTTAGAAATCAATAAACCATATTCTTTTCTCCAGACAAACCAATCAAGTTTCTGTAGAACAACCGTTACGATTCGATAATGCAGCCTGTTTAAAACGACCAAAATTCTTCAAAAAGCATCAAGTCCTTGAGTATTTTAAACAAATACAAGGAAATGATGTGGATTTCTTCAATTGACCTAATCCTTCCAGCCACACTATGGCCCTAGGGTCGACTCAGCCTCTTAACAGAAATGAGTACCAGGAATATTCTTGGAATATTCTTGGGGGTAAAGGTCGGCCGGCACATAAAGCTGACAACCTGACTGCCATCTATGAGCCAATTGTCTAGAAAATGTGGGAACCTCAACATCTCACAACCCTATGGGCCTCCACAACCTGTTACAGGGATACCTTTACTTTACTACGAAATAAATCCTTCCCTGATCAAAAAAAGAAATTACAGAAATGTGCCAAATTCAAGAGAAACATATATGACAGCAAAAAGAAAACTTCAGACAGTTCATTTCTCTTCCCCCTTCATCTGATGACATCTCTTACTAATTCTACAGTTTCTGAAAAAGTTGAGAATCCTCCTTCATAATCCATGACCCTTGCTCTAATAACTGCCATTTATTTCCTAACAGAATCTATTTCAATAAATAAATATTCTTGAAATCCTTTATGCTTTCAAAAATCATTCCTCAGAATCCAAAATTTTCATGGTTCTGTAGTGAGCTCTTGGGCACTACAAGGGTCAGTTTGACACATCTTCATACGTGCAGGTAACTAATACCCTGAGGGCGCGCGCGCACGCACACACACACACACGCACACACAAAGAGCCCTACAAAATTGGCTAAAATTAAATGCAAGAGAAGTTTACAGTATGACAGACATCGCAGTACTACAAAAATAATGATTTTAAGCAATAATAAAACTGAAATTATGCACACATATATTAATGCTTTATAAATGACCATAATCTACATTTACTATATCTTTTTCTTTTATTGTAATAGTAAACTGGGTCTCTTCTATCTTATAATGAAGGTATATTTACAGAGAAGTACTGATTTCATTCAGTATTGTTCACAGAATCCCAGCATTGGCCTAAATTTTATGCAACAATACTGAATTAACAAGCTGAGTATTTTTATTTTGCAATTAATTCATCTACAGTTTTCACACTATCATAGAACACTTAATAATAGGATGTACTGAAGGTTACAAATAAGAGCTTGCTTGCCATCCTCACTTCCAACTTCAATCCAACCTCTATGACCACAGGTTAAACTTTGGTATGATCTACATTAATATTAATATATCTTGCATGTTTTGAATACACTTATATAAACCCTTTGTACACCTACATCAAGCATGACTTTTGGGCACAATAACAAGTCACAGTTATCTCATGAGTTTCACTCATTGACCCTTTCCAGACAGGCTTATCCTTCTGGTTATGTACATATCATTCTAGGACCATTAAATGTGCCACTTATATACAGACCACAAGGAATTAATCTTATATATGTGTAAGGCATTAAATAACTTTTATTAAAAGTTAATACTTTCATAATAAAGTAATTAAACAACAAATTGAAATTTGCCATTTCTAGCTAATAAACATTAATGGTAGGGCAAATAATTTATTATTTTGAAAAGTAAAAACTTCTGATATGTGACACCTATAGTGTGCCAAGAAGTTCACTGAAGTTGCAGAGAAACATACTACAGTATCCGCCAAAATATGCAGCACTGAAACTCGCGCATCTCAAACGCGCATGTGTGTCTGTCGACAGGGCATAGCTCCAGCAGCAGGTGTTCCCAGTAGTGAAAAGGAAGTTGTGTTGTGAAGTTGTTGTTGGAAATGGGTCTGCTGACAAAGGAAAAAGTATTCATAGTTGAGTATTATTTCCTCTCATATGGAAGTGGTCGTGAAGGGGGACCAAGTTTGAAAAATGTGACAGAAAAATTCCAAGAGAGATTAATAAGATAGTACCAAGTAACAAGGAGTGTGTGTTCAACTGTGAAGATCCGCCAAGAACTGTGCCTACATTATGCGAGCAAATCGTCTCCTTTTGCAGGAGTCTGCAGCAACCTTTGTTCTGGGATATGATTGAAAATCTGCGTGAACGATACGAACACCGTCTACAGCGAGGCAGTGCACACTTCAAAAACTTACATTACGCATATCGTGGTAAATCAACATGCTAATAGTGTGTATGTTAGTTTCTTTCAGGATAAATAAACTCACAGATGACAACAAGGTAATATTGTTCGTCTTTTCATTTCAGTACTGTACTATCATTTTCAGGGTTGAAGAGTAAGACAAGCAAGAACAAACAAGAGAGGAAGGAGCAAGTGGCAAGCAGAGCTCTCTTTCTACAGAATGCTGACAAACTTCTACAAGACTACGTGGTGTCACATTCCAGATGATACTACTCTTCAGTTACCACTGTCAGAATATCAGCAGTCAATTTTTTAATGTGATTTTGCCGCCAAGTCTGTTTCCAACTGTCCTCAATTCATGATGTTTTAATTTCTGATATTATCCAATGAAGCTGTATGAAGTGCAATACCGAATTATATGATGATAAATGGCAGATCAGGGAAGTGGAGAGAATTCATATTTTAGAGATTATCTCCAACACCGCTCGGAGATACAAATGGAAACTATAAACCTCAAAGATATTCCTAGGTATTAACAGAAGCCAGGTATCTCTACACATGTAAACCTCTACACCAGTACTTTGAAAATGATTACTCATCAAAGGCAAAACAAAAAAGTTTAAAACAATCCTACGGAAATGAATATTGACAACCGCTGCACTGAAATTAACTGATCTGCTTGTGGAGATATTTTATTCAACATCATTCTATATGCAATATCTTACATATAAATAAATATCAAAATTTAAATTCTGTGTGAGTTCATTTCTTTCCTAACAACAGTGAAGTAAATGGCAATTACCCCAGTAAGCATCAGTACATCACTATGCTAAATAAAAAAAGAATAGTATTGGTTTCCTTTGGTACAAGTTCACAGCTCATGTGTCTATTCTTCTGTTTACCATCGCTGAAGGAATTACTCTGCGAACTTTCAAATCACATATCAACCACAGTCTGCCTGGCGGTAGAATTAACCACTCCTGCATCAAAGACATTTTGAGGACTGAACAGCAGCTGAACTCAGAATATTTTATGCAGGAGATTAATTTATTCCTCTAGTCAAATATATTTACCACATGCACTACAAAATCTTTCTTTATGGGCCAAAACTGCTAAAATGAAATCCATATTTATTTCATTATTATGAAAATACAAATAATAAACAAATCACTACCAGTAACTTTTTCATTTTGTTTCAGAGTTTTCTATTTTTTTATTAGTTATAAATATTTTACGTTTTTTATAATAATTTTAATTTTCTATGGAAGTAGGACTACAGTGAAATTGTATTACACGCAACTCAGTGTGGTGAATTCATGGATAATGATATTCTGAAGTGTGTGCTACTAAATTACTCAATTAAAAATGTATAATGTAAAGAGTTTAGAAAAGTTTTTATGTTGAACAGTTTCTACTGTAGCCCTTCCATCTTTACATATTTCACCGTCTCCATTTACACCTATGAAAAGTAATGATACAATCCGGATGTCCCCTGCGTTCCTTTCGAACCCAAAGCTCGAAGAACAGCAAAAGGATCACCCATCCCATTTTTGTCTTCCTCCTGACCATTTGGTGACACTGATGAATTAGATTTCTGTGGTGTTGCTCTAAGAACACTTGCATATGTTGTGCCTCCCCCATTCTGTCTCTGAGCAGACGATAAATCATCACCAGAACTTTCATCATGTCCGTTTGTCTTACTGAATTCTGTAGTGAGATGTTGCTGCTGCTGGAGATGTTGAACATGTTGCTGCTGTGTAAAGCCCTCTACTTGCTGCTGCTGATTGTGTACATGTGATGGGTAGAACACTGATAGTGGTGTAGATACATCCCTCTGCATCTGAGTTGACACTTCTCGCTGACGTAGACCACCAGGTACTTGTGTCAGTTCGCTCTGATGTATCGCTGCAGGAAACTGAGCCTGTAACTCTCTCTGATGACTAAATGACAACTGTGACAGAACTTCTCTCTGCTGGAGGTTCACTGGCAATGTGGGCGCAATGTCTCGCTGCAGTCCTATACTAACAGCTGCACGAGCATATCCGGCAAATGCCCCACTTGTTCCACTTGTAGTTTTGTCCACCACACCATCCAAGATACAATGTACAGGTGTGAGACTGACATTTTCCTGTGCTGTAAGAGGCACAGATGACTGTGGCTGACGACGATACAAAGGTACTGACTGCTGCTGATGTTGAAACGACCAACCATTACTAACATTCGCATCAAGACATTCTACAAGATTCAAATTATATGCAAACCTACTATTCCTGAAGTTGGTCATATTGTCTATGTTGTGTTGGTGAGGAGGTGGTGCTGGTGGTTGTGGCTGTGGCAATGATGTTAGCATCACTTGCTGCTGCTGGTGTTGATGAAGATGGCTGTGGGGCTGCTGAAACTGTGCTGACTGAATGGGACTTCCCCCTCCAACCCCTGCTGCGAGCATCATAGATGCTTCAAGATCTCTTGACATAAGAGGTTTACTGTTCATCATGGTGGACAAGGCTGGAAGATCTTCATGCTTCTCAGTTCCAACATAACAGTCTGAATGACTCTGAATTGAGCTTTCAGATGGCTGTGACACTGGGTGCTTGCCCTGATAATGAAATTAAAAATTACATTTTCAGTGAGTCTGAAATACAGTGTTCTGTTAGTGAGCATGCAAACAGGGCCAACATAACAGTGAAATCCCTAACTAACTTCATGGAGCTGAGCCCTTCTTAAGAAGCTGCCAATTGTGCAGATACTCAAGAACTTCCCAGCATTTTATGGAACCCGAATGTTAATTATCGAGTTCGCAAGAGCCCTCCACTGGTCCCTATCCTGAGCCTGATCAATCCAGTTCATACTATCCTATCATATATCTCTCAGATCCATTTTAATATTATCCATCCATCTACATCTTTGACTTCCTAGTGGTCTCTTTCCTTCTGGCTTTCCCACCAATATTCTATATGCATATGAGTTTCACGAGTTAGGGATTCAGTGACAGATGGCCATAAATGTTGGGCCCTATCTTGCTGGAAAACTTACTCATCAGGTACCTGTGGCACAGCACAGCACCTGCCACTGTTTTTTTATCTGTGGAATATTGCTCCAGCATGGGTTAATTCGCACCATGTGTTCAGTTTCAAGTTATCCCATCCATGTTCTTTCACATTATGAGGATTCTGATATCCCAAAATGTGACAATTATAGCAGTTAAATTACCCAAGATGAGAAAAGTAGCTTTGTCTTGGAAGCAGGCGCTGTTCAGATAGTTTTTATTGTTGCCTATCCAAGAAGTGAAGTGGCAGTGAAGTAATTTTCCTGCACTTTCCGAAACAGCTGCAATTTGTATGCCTTGAGTTTTAGCCATTTACGCTCAACATTGTGGATTGATGACAAGGAATTCGCAGTTTAGGGCTCATTCACCTTTGGTGAACTTCATTCAAAAGCTTCCCAAATTGCTTCAACTTTTCAGGTGTTATCTGCAGTCTACTGTTTGCACTCTGTCACTCAAATCTCCTGTTTTTTTGCAAATACTGGTGGCAATTAACAATTGTTTGTTTGCTTGTGGAACACAGCCATACTTCTAAAGAAACTTGGGCTGAACAATCATTGGAAACTTATACGAGGGGGGACCCAAAAATAACCGGAAACGACCTGTTGTGCGCGCATTCTTTGTAGTTACAAGTTGTGCTGCTAGGTGGTGTTAGCTGGGGGTCTCCCGCGACTGTTAGTGAGCTGGCGTCAGTCTGAGTTAAGTGGTTTGTCTGTGGTGCTCTGTTGTGTGCGTTCCTGTTTCAACCCTTTGGCGATTAGTGAGATGGCCGACCAGAAGGAACAAAGAGTGTGCGTGAAATTGATGAAGATCGTCGAAAGACCATTGACCAACTTTCTGAGGAAACGAACATCTCATGGAGCACGGTCCAGCGAATTTTAACCGAAGGTTTGCACATGAGACGGGTGTCTGCAAAATTTGTTCCTCGCTTGCTCGGAGATGACCAAAGAGAAAACCGCGTGAATGTTTGCCGCGACTTGAAGAGTGAAGTGCAGTTTTCCCTAACAGAAAGCAAAATTTCACGCACACTCTTTGTTCCTTCTGGTCGGCCATCTCACTAATCGCCAAAGGGTTGAAACAGGAACGCACACAACAGAGCACCACAGACAAACCACTTAACTCAGACTGACGCCAGCTCACTAACAGTCGCGGGAGACCCCCAGCTAACACCACCTAGCAGCACAACTTGTAACTACAAAGCATGCGCGCGCAACAGGTCGGTTCCGGTTATTTTTGGGTCCCCCTTCGTATTCTGCCTGCCTGCAGCACTTAACTTTTTCTTGTGGTGTGAATGACACCATTTTGCACAAAAACCAACTGATAGCTATTGTGCACGTGCAGTGGTGTTACCCTGTTGCAGGCACAACACTTAGTGAGTTCTGTTCTGTGCTGTGTTCACAGCAAACCACTGGCATGTATCTTCATTGGGAGTGATGTTCAGTTTCTATATCTGTTATGTTCATTTTGGACATTGTACTAAGCCACTGCACATCACAAACCATTCTTCACAGATGGTAGGATAGTTTCATGTGTATGGGGATTTTCTGTAGACCACAGAAATTTTTCTGAGAATTTATATACTCTCTAAGATGAAACCAGGACTCATCTGAGAAGAAAGTCCAGTCTGACATATAAGGGTCATCATCCTCTTTATCCATTAATCACTTACAGTAATGGTTTTGCTTTCCAGAATCTGGTGGCAACAGATGATATATGACATGCATTTTGTATGGAAACATTTTTAATTTATGGCAACTGCTGTAAGACACGTAGCTTTACATCACCTGTATCTGTATCCCATTGTGGTGGTGATGGGGGAGATGATGCTGTTGCTGTGGCTGAAGCTGGTTACAAGCTACAACTCCTGGCTGAGGACCCAAATTCTTGTCAGCAAACAATTCTTCCAAGTTTCTGATCATACCTGGAGGTGGCAGTGACTCCTGGGGTGTTAGTGGTGGAGAAGAAGCCTTCAACTGTCTTGAACCATTAAGGGAATTTGACATGCTGAGAACTAAGAGTTCCATGAACCTAAAACAAATTACATAATTATTAATACATATTCATGCGATAGTCTATTTGTAATATGTATGAGGTACTATACAGCATAGCGTGATTACATAAATGCTTCTTATTTTATAACATGCTTTATCATATGAATTTAATTCTTGTACCACAATGTCAAAGTCTGGCACAAAATATTACGTTGGTATATAATGTACAATACTGAGTTAGTGACAAACGAAGAAACAGAGGCAATATTTTTTTATTAAATTAAAAATTATTACTACAAATCCGAAAGCCAAAAGTTCCACACAAAAATGTTAAAATTAAAAACATAAGTACATAAAGCATCCATATAAATATTTTGTACCCAAACATATTTTTATTAATTTTCTCAAAAACAATTCATTGTAAGTTAAGAAAAGACTTTAAGTTTTGCCTCCAATATTTTCCAATGTTTTGAATATTAAGATAACTGTCTTCTGGGATGTGATACATGTTTACTGTGTGTCTCCAAAATATCAAAAAACATAGGCTCTGCAGCATCACATCCCAGAAAACAGTAATCTTCATAGTCACCATCATAAGAGACCCAAATCTCGTATCCAGACCTGTATTTAGGTCCTCGTTTCACACCTCGGTTGGGCCACTGATTATCCTGACTATGGTTTATTGTGGGTTTCTCCCCTCTCCTTTGGCAAATGCCAAGATGGAACCTCAATCAGGCTACAACTGCTTCCTTTCAAATCCCTTCCAATTCATTATTCATCAGTCATCTTACCATCTGATGCTATATAGGTTAGATATTGACAGTAAATTATGGACGTTTCCCACCCAACAGCAGTCTCTAATACCTCTGGTAGATCATAGATACCTCTCAGCTAGTACAGCCGGTCTCGCTGGCTGGGCGGGACTGATGGTAAGCAACAGTACCGGTAGGATATAGAGACTGGTAGAAATCACAGAGGGAAGCACAATGGACCAATACAGGTCTCAGTGCATGGGGAAACCCACCCTCTCCAATAACTAACTAACTAACTAACTAACTAACTAGATATTGACAGTGCCAATAAACCCCCCACCCCCATCAAATCAGCCATAACATCAGTATGAGAGGTCTTCAGTAACTGATTTTTCCATAGGGCCTGAACAAACTGTCAAATTCTAGTCATGAAAATAAAAATTAATTTTGCATCCAAAAGTGCTATAGAAATCTAGTCAATTTGTTGTTGTATTGAAGTTTAAGCCTTCCACCACCAAATTAGTTTAAACTGGCCACGATATCTCAGTACAAATGCATTATTATTAAATAGAAAAAAGAGAGGGAGCAGGAACATTTTAAGGAGTCATCATCATCATCAGTAATCTGTCAAGACGACAGGTCCACAGTCTCTTTCAAAACAATTCCTCCACTTAATGCGATCTAGAGCTTTCTCCTTCAAATGACAGTATCCTCTTCTGTCCCCAAGGTCATCCAGCATCTTCTTACGTCTTCTTCCTCGTCTTCTTGTCACTTCTATCCGCCCATCTATCTTTC
>NW_019720729.1:674172-676820 GCF_002891405.2 Cryptotermes secundus | reverse complement strand
TGTACAATTTGCTAATCAATCTTCTTTCATGCCAATCGATACCTGTTTCTTTCAGGATCTGCATTAATTTGGTCCAGTTTACCCGGTCAAATGCCTTCTGCCAGTCTATGAAGCAAACACACAGTTCTTCATCTATCTCCAAAGTTCGTTCCGCTATAATTCTCATCATCCCATTTGGTCCTTTCATAACTGAGACTAGTTTCACATTTGGTATCCATGGAAACAACAGAGTGACAAACTTACAAACACTACCCTGCTTAGATAAATTATATACAAATGTCTGCTGAAGGTTTCCTACAAATCTAGGAGCCCGAATAAAAGACTTACTGGCTAGGGTGAGAAATGTCTTTGTTATTAACATAAGGACAACTAGAACATCTACAAAGTGTAATGTTCATTGATGCCTGAAGCCGGTACTGTCCCAGGTTCATAACCGCTTATGTTCTTAAGTTCAGTTGTTTGTCTACCTACTACTTCCTCACAATGCCAATGCTCACTCACTGCACTTGCCTCTTTTTTCATCTTCTTTTTGCAATGAACTGAAGTGAACTGATATGTGCTCCACTTAGGGTTCCCAGATACCCTGTTTTCCCCGGATTCTTCCGCTTTTTCACCCAAATTTTGTTCCTCTGTTTATTGTTTACCCGAGTGGATAATTCTCCATTTTTTATTTAAGTCCATTGCGAATTATATTTCATGGGTTAAATATTATCATAAAATTTCTGTAATCCTTGGAAAATGACATTATTTTAAAGTTTCTTTCGTTATGTTGCATTTCATGAATGTTGGCAACACTTGAGGTTCTAAACCAAAGCAGAATATTTTTTGCATTCTATAATATGTAATAGGGCTACGTAATATTTGTTTTGTTCTATAAATGTGTAGTAGGCCTATGAGATACAGATGTGTAGTAGCATTTTGTAAGTTATGTAGTATGTTGATTATGTATATTTTATAGCTTATTAGTTGTGAAAAATGTTGTTATAAACAAGCAACGAGACATTACTCCTTTTCTTATTTTACAAAATCTGGCAACCCTAGCTCCACTCCACAACTGAACATACATCTGTCCTGCACTGCAACTGAACTGCCCTCTTTCAAGGTTTCCACAGCTACTTTACATGTGCCTCATTCTTTGGGAAATTTGTAGCAACACCTCATATACATTGGACTTCAGAGTCAGCTGAGTGGTTTCTTGATGGTATCAAAAGGTGTGAAAAGGGAGACTCTGTGTTTCAAATGAACTCCTGTATCCGAAAAACTCAACCCCAATGGATTAAGCAGGAACAAGTGAAAGGAACTACAGTAACATCCCTATTTCATGAAACCCTAGGGGAATGGCTTTTCTTACATCAAACTGAGGTTTTCACTAAAGCGGTTAGCAAAATTATGTCAAGAAACTGTTCATTTCCTTTCAGCATTTACAGTGTATGATACTTTCTTTGTAACAGCATTAAATATGTCTCTACACAATTACATAACAAATAATATCAAATTATAAAATAATTAATAATATGAAGTATAGAGTGAAAGAACATTAGTTAAGAATCAAGGTAACTATGATGCTGTAAACACTGTGGCTTCAGTTCCTGTTTCTGGCAGATAGAAAACATACATGTGGAGTGTTGTTTCAACCACAGTCACACCAAATCAAGGTCTGAGTTCTGAATGGCTGAAAATTTCTTATGTCAAACATAGGCCATGTACAAAATCAAAATCCACTTAATAGAGGAGGTAATATACTACTTATATTGGGCTTTGGTTGGGACCAGAACAACTATTCACTAGATGAGACTATATTAAAAGTGGAAACACTAAACATCAATATATGCAAGTAGTTACTTGGTTGCAGTTTCAAGTCCAGCTGTGTCCATAAGGTGGTTATACCACTCTATCTGTCTGGGCTGTGACTCCATCATCTCAGCTAATGTCACATTGAAAGGAAGAAGTCTGCTCCAGTCTCCCATGACAACATTCTATTAAAAGAAAAAAAAAATATCGACATAATATAAAAATTAAAATAAAAGTAATAAATATGAATATGAAGAAAGCAGTCTTCTGGGATTTGGCAGTCTGCTTTTACTGGTTCTCACGGTCTCTTGGCTTGCGGATTTCTTATATTTTTCTTCTACCCTGAAGATGGAGGCGATACGTTCCTCCGAAACGTCGGTTAACACCACATGTACACGGTGCCAAATCCCAGAAGAATGCTTTCTTCATAGTCACTGCCGTGAAAGCCTCAAATCTTAAATATGAATATGTTTCATGTTATCTACACCTATCACAAATTAGCCTTCAAGTGCTGCAGCTCCAAGAAAAAACGGTAATAATCCCACCTACACAGTAAACAGTATGTACTTGGCAATACTGTGATTCTGTGAGCTAACATCTATGAAAATCATTATGATTGTAATGGAACCACACATATCGTAAATTTTCTCTTTGTCACAAATGTTAATGATGGCACTGTGTAAAGACAAACATATGGTAATAATTCTGCTCCATGGAGGTTGCAATTGCAAGATATTGCATGTATGAGGTGGTATCAGAAAGTTCGCAGACTGTTATTGTTGTAACTGCCTAGATGAAAGAAGATGAGAAGAGAGGCCAAGGTCACACTTCCGAAAGTCTACTGCATCAGTCTGCTA
>NW_019720729.1:671206-671874 GCF_002891405.2 Cryptotermes secundus | reverse complement strand
GGAGGCGCTGTCAAGCATCTCAAAAGATGAATTTAGACAATGTTTTGAAAAATGGAATAAAAGACTAGACAAGTGTATTAGTGTAAGTGGAGAGTACTTTGAAGGGGATTGAAGGTTTGTGCTTAAAATTTGAATAAATAAGTTTAAAAAAAAATAAGTTCGGTTTCTTTTGGGTACCCCTTCGTACATATAGGCCACATTAGAAACATTGAAGTAAGGCAGAAGTTATATTTTCAATTTATGAAAATAAAAAGAAAAACTAAAATGGAATAAACAAATAACAGCCACACTCTACAAACACCTGAGTCACATGCCAACTGGTTTAGTGCAGTCCATGAATGCATCCTTCCATTCTCCAGAACATTTTACTCCATAATATTGGTAGTGAATCTTGTCAAAAAATCTCTACAAACAGTTAATAAGATCTAAACATTCATGACAATGGTATATTAATACAATTATTGATGTTTTGGACACTATCCATCCTTCTGTTTTTTAATTTAAAATCATGTTTCAGAGAGCAGACTCTGCCTCCAAAACATAATAAACAATAAAATATGTGAAAATGGATAATGCCTAAAAAGTAAATAATTCTATGAGAAGTACAGAACTATAAGATTTGTTCTGGACTCTATCCACCGTCTTGTATATCATCATCATCATCATCA
>NW_019720729.1:631359-667264 GCF_002891405.2 Cryptotermes secundus | reverse complement strand
CTCATTCTTCTGCATTTCCATTTTCAAATTCTCCAATTTGTCTGCTTGATTCATGGTCCTGACATTCCATGTTCCAATCTTGTAGCCATAATGTTCCTTCTGATCTTCGCACTTTTTCTTGTTGTAACGCCTGCATGACATTTCCTCTAGAAACACTCCCCCCCGGAGATCCAATTGGGGGAGTAGTTTACCTCCGGATTGTTTTGTCTCCAGAGGAAACATCTCGCATACATGGTATGTCTGTTTTTGGAAAGAGACTATCCAGGAAAAGTGATAATGTGGTAGTTTTTCCATTTGCTGTCCACATCACAGTACAGCAGCCGTTCAAACCACTCNTTGCTTTCCACATCGCAGTACAGCAGCCATTCAAACCACTCTGGTCACGCCTGTTGCTATACGAACTTGAACCATCTCGAGCATCATTTGCTCTGTGCTTCAAGTCGCTACTGATGACGCTGCTTCCGGCATCAGTTTTTGGTCTCTCTCTTCGTCTGATGCCTACCCTTTGACCTGTCCAGCAAGGGAAGCCCTGCCAGTAGCTACGCTACCGCTGGTATAGCTCTCAGGGTCCTTGGCATACTCAAACCCCCTCACCACGATAAGGTGGGGACACCAACGAGACAAAAAACCACAATGTTTCAGCGACTGCTCTGTCTCCGTCCTCAGGTGGAAGAGACAAGATAGACTTACTCAGTTGGTATAGATTGGATTGATTGGATAAATTGAGACTAGCTCTTTCTAAGGGGACCAACTGAGTAGATCTATCTTGTCCCATCCACCTGAGGACAGAGACAGATCCAGTCTCCGAAACATTGTGGTTTTTTGTCTTATATATACCAGACAATGGATAGAGCTCAAAACAAACCTTATTCAGTTCAGTATTCAGTATTGAGGGGGTGGGTTTCCCCATGCACCACGACTAATAGTCTATTGTACATCCCCCTTTTAATTTCTACAGTCTCCATCCCCTACTGGTACTGGTGCTTACTATCAGCCCTTTTCTGCCAGCGAGGTTCCAACCTTCTACTTACAGCGGTATCTAATAGTTAGTCCCTTTCTGTCAGAGAGGTCCCACCTCCTCTGCCAGTGGTACCAATACTTCCCCCATCTACCGGAGGCATTGGAAACTACTTTGGGCAGGAAATTTTTGGCCAAATTTTGCTCGGAGGCCTCCTAGAGACATGAGGTTCTTTTATGTGCTGTAAATCTACGACACAGGACCCACGGCTTAAAGTCCCTCCCAGAGGACTTGTTCCCTGAATTTTTCCGCCCTTAAAAATTCCACGACCTCCGCCGGGTTTGAACCCGCGTACCTTGAGTCATGAGGTGGGAACGTTACCCCTAGACTACGGAGGCCGCTAAAACAAACCTTATAGTTCTGTACAGCATACACCATCATCAGAATCCTTTAAAGTCTATCTATGAGAAGTGCTTACTAAATATTCAGTGCAATATGTTGGTTGGTTTCTCTCAGCTCACCTCACAAGTGACTTCACAATCTGAATAACTCTATGACTACATACAATACAGACAGTTCAGCAAACCTTAAGCATCATCAACCTGGGAATGCTGCCTAATGGTCTCACTATGCTTCAACTTCCTACCAAGACAAATGCAGATACTACTCTTGTACAGTAGGATTTCTGTCACACTGCTCACACTGAAAACAAGTCTCAGTGGGGGTATTCTTTGTTTTGTCCAAACCGCATTCATTAATATTTCTGATTTTGACATGTTATATTACAGTATATTTAATTAAATGACTGTTTTTTAACTTTATGGGTCAAACTATTATTCATGTTCTTGTGCTTCTTACATCTGGTCACTGTAGGGCAGATACTTGTATTGGTATATTGGAAAAACATGTTTTTTGTAACATTTGTCCCAGACAGGTATCTAAGGTACAAGCAGCTCTTGGTGGTTTGAAGTTAAACAGCTGTGTTCCATAGCATAAACAGGAGAAATATGGAATTAACTAGATCCCTATCCAATATAGATGAAAGTAATATGAAGTTAGGCTGCACCATAGCTCAAGTGGTAAGTCACTGGCTTCTCATCGTGGCGACCCAGGTTCAATCCCGGGTCTGGTCAAGTGGGATTTGTGGACAAAGTGGCTCTGGGGCAGGTTTTCTCCGAGTACTTCGGTTTCCCCTCCCAATCTTCATTCCACCAACTGCTCCACAATCACCCTCACCTATCATCTGGGGCTGGTACAATAGGCCAGAAGTGGCCGCAGTACAAGGGAGTTAGTCCCACCCCACTAGAAATTAAAAAAAAAAAAAAATATGAAGTTATTGCTGCACATCATTTGATAGTGTGTTATGGAAAACAGTGAAAACTTTCTTCTTCACACATACCGCTACTTGGGTGACAGCCTGATTCTGCTGACGCTCTGGGAAGTGGACATTTTGTAGGAACTGAATTTGTTCAGCTTTATCATGTTGCCTTCTTGCTCCCAAATGATTGTTCCCAGAACCTTGGGGAGACACAAACGTGTTCCTGATGGAGTCCAGGGCAGTAACATTTGGATCTGCTTGTGGGGGCAAGTTTGACTGGAGGAATGGAGCTGGCGAAATAACACCACCCGGAACATAGCTATCAGGTAAGCTGTTACCTACAGAGTAAACAGATAAATATCAGGAATCAATAAGAGGTTTTTATTTTACACAATTATAATGAAAATAAAAATCTAAGCATGGAAATTCCATACAGGAACCCTGATACAGTAAAAGGTAACAGCAGAAATTATTACTGTATGTATTAAATTTGTACCACTGAAAATTTCTATGTATAGTATAGATGTCCCAAAATCTCCTCCATATTTTGATGAAATAAGGTTAATTTCAAAAAAATTTCTTAATAACATGATTATATCTATATTTTTATACAAAACATAGGTATCTGCAATGTGTTATAATTGTTTTTATAATTTCTACTGTTTTCTCTTCAGATCCATAATTCATTACAGATGTGTATGAATATATTTTTGCAGCAACATGTTGCATCAAAGGGATGAATTTTCATGATATTATGGAAATATTTTCAAGAAGATTTCATAAACCCGGTTCCACAAACAATGCAATTCATGTACTGACGATTAAAATCAAAAGAACTGGATCTGTGCATGACACAAACAGATGTGGATGCCCAGGAATGGCATGTGAAAGCACTGAACCTGTTCGCCAAGTGTTTAAAGAGGATCAGAAATTATCAGTTATGAATCCATCAGGAAGACTGGCCGTGCCATAGCTCAAGCGGTTAGTTGCTGGCCTCCCACCACGGTGGCCCAGATTCGATCCTGAGTCTGGTCAAGTGGGATTTGTGGTGGACAAAGTGGCACTGGGGCAGGTTTTCTCCAAGTACTTCAGTTTCCCCTGCCAATTTTCATTCGACCAATTGCTCCACAATCACCCTCACCTATCATCTGGGGCTGATACAATAGGCCACAAGTGGCCACAGTACAAGGCACTCAGTCCCACCCCACTAGCAATAAAAGAAATCAGGAAGACTGAATATACCTTCAACTGTAGTCCACAGAATCTTGTGATCCACTCTGAAAAAAAACCGAATGACATTCAACTGCTACAAGACTTGCCTGAAGAGGATTAACCAAGACAAGCAGATATGTGTGTGCAGAACTGGTTGATCAAATCCAAAATGATATTTTAATGGACCACATTCTGTTCGGTGACAAGGCAACTTTTCATGTCCGTTGCAAAATCAATCAACATAACTGTCATATCTGCGCTAATAAAAAACCAACTGAGTTCAATGACCGGGAAAGAGACTCGCCTAAAGTGGATGTGTGGTTTTGAATGACAAATCAAATAATTTATGAGCTTTATTTTTTGCAGAGGCGATTACAGGAACCGTTTACCTTGATATGCTTCGGCAATTCCCTGACACCTAACTTCTTCAGGATGGAGCACCATGCCACTATTGGGTGGTGGGGTGGCGTGGAGGACCTAGACCTTGGGGTGGTGGACTCTCCGGATTTAACTTCATAAGACATTTTTGCCTGGGGTTTCATAAAATCCAAAGTGCATCACAGAAACATTCAAGATTTACCTAATCTTCGAAATCGTATTAAGCAGGCAGTTCTGACATCAACCTATAAAATGTTTGAAACGTGTTCCTCAGTGCAGCTAATTGATTTGAAATTTGTGAACACTGAGAGGGGGGGGGGACACAGTAGCATAGCTGGTTGAGGCACTATGCTATAAGCCAGGTCACTGGTTCGATTCCTGATGAAGTTATTAAATTTTTTCAAACAACCTAATCCTCCCAGCAGCATTATGGCCCTAGGGTCAACTAAGTCTCTAACAGAAACGAGTACCAGCAATCTTTCTGGAAGTCAAGGGCAACCGGCATCTAAGGATGACAACCTCACCACAATATGTGAGCCGAATGTCTACAAAATGTGGAAGCCTTGACATCCCACAAAACTGTGGGTCTCCACGGCCTGTTTCAGTGATAGTTTTACTTTTCTTACACTGATGAGGTACATGGTGAAAATAATAATTACAGTTTTGAGCTATGAATGTTATTTTTCGATTTAACACCATACTTTCTATAAAAATAGACATATAATCATGTCATTAAGAAATTCGTTTGAAATTTACCATCCTTCACCAAAATAGGCAGGAACTTTTGGGACACATGTTAGAAATGCCAGGGCTGTTTGGGGTAAATACTTTTACACAGAAAAATCTAAAACATTTCCCTTAACCGTTTTGTGCGGTCATTTAAATTCCGCTGCCGTGTCTCTCCGGCGGTAATATGCTCAGCCGTCCATTTAAATTTTGCTCGAAAATGATTTATTCATCATTGTTCTTAAATTATATGAGATAGGAACATGAAACTTTCACTAAAATGATCTTAAAACGTAGTTTTATAACTTTGCCTTATAATATGAGCGCCCGGTATCTCGGCAATGGAAGCAGTTGGTTTAGAATTTGAGCAGTGTATTGTATGCCTTGAAGCATGAAACTTTCACTAAATCATCTTAAAAGATGGTTTTATAACCTTGCCTTATAATATGAGCGCCCGGTATCTCGGCAAAGGAAGCAGGTGGTTCAGAATTTGAGCGGAGTGTGGTACGCATTGAAGCATTCTACTATACACAGCGCTGTCTCACATTCACCACACCAGTACTGCGTATCTCTCATTTGGCTCTTTTTTCCGTAAACCAAACATCTTCTGTGCGGCCTTGCCTTCTTCCCCGTGGGGGGAATACAAGAATTAATGTCTCTCCATGAGTCATATCGCTAGCCAGATTAGCTGCAGTAAATTCAACCTTTATGTTATCATAACAAGTGTTGGTGCTTCTGCGTTTCATTTTCCATCCATTTTGGCGGCATAAGACGTCGTAGGGGTGACCACAGAATTCATGAAGTTATTCTAAGAACTGGCTGGTATGTAGTGAACGAAAGCAGAGCTTAGCTGGCTCAAAAAAATATTTATGGTCATCCCTCGAAACGACCACCAAGGTCAGTACGATAAAATGGAGTCAACTGGAGCGATAATACATGAAGGAATGAGTTCTTTTCCCTCCCCCACACACACCCGTATCGTCACAGGGGGTGACCACAGTGTTCTGCCTTAATTTGTGGCGTTTTTCTAAGAACTGGCTGCCATGTACTGTGCGAAATCAATCGATCTTGCAAGAATAAAATTTGGACATCCCTCTTCTAAGAATTCCAATTGAGTGTGTTAGTGTGGCCAGCTCAGGGCAATATATTATAAACACAGCACATATCACGTCTCTGCTGTTTATAACTTCATAGGAAAGAAAACACGCCATTCATAACAGTTTGAAGGAGGAAACCACTACCAGAAGCAACACGATTTTGCTGCAAGACAGGCACATGTAACGATGACTTAGTGCAGCTAAACAAATGCCTCATTAGATACGGTTCTCCTGACAACAGGCCAGCGAAAAATCTAACAATCTACAGCAAAACCATCAATTATTATGGGCGTTATAATATAGGTGTGCAGCTGGACGAAACATAGACGTCGAACCCCCGCAGACGATTTAAATACCTTGACGAAACATACACGTCAAACCACGCTGAACGGTTAAATGACATTCAAACAATGCTGGTATGTATGTAAAACTTGAAAAACCCATTCTTTCCTTTGCACAACAGTATGTCATATTTGATTCCACCTACTCACAGGAACACTGTATCAACTGATTAACAATGAACTAATTTCTTCAACTCTGTAAGATCTCAACACAGGTACCATGATCCAGTCTAACGGGTACATGGAGCACAAAGGGTTAATATGTAACAATAACTGTGATATTTTGATAGTAAATCATTCTTTTTCTTACGACAAAGTGTTAACATGAGTAAAAAAAGTAAAGCTATCCCTGTACCAGGCCGTGAAGGCCCATAGGGTTGTGAGACATTAAGGGTCCCACATTATCTAGACAATCGGCTCAAAGATGGCAGTAAAGTTGTCAGCCTTACGCGCCGGCAGCGCTTTACTCCCCAAGAAAATTATTTAATTAATTCCTGGTACTCATTTCTGTTAAGAGGCTGAGTTGACCCCAGGGCCATAGTGCGGCTGGAAGGATTAGGTCACTTGAAAAAAATCCAGTGATCTCATCGGGAAGTGAACCCGTGACCTTCTGGCCTGTAGCATAGCATCTCAACCAAAAAGTGGTAACATAAAACAAACCAAATGGAAATGATGAGATATATACCAAGTACAGTGAACTCTGGACTTAAGATTTCATCTGGGAGCAATAAACATTAAACTAACAGAAATCTTAGCTGGAGGAAATTAAACACTGTGATTACTGATTTTGGATCAATGAAACTTAACATTAAATTGACTAAAATCTTAAATCTTACAGAACATTCAAAGGAGGTTCTACTGTACCGTAGTACATGTCATCCACTACTCACAGCTAAAAAAGATAATTTGAAGTAGTCATCATCATTATCACTGTTCATTCACTCCACATTACCATGCCAGCTGCTTTGATAATTTATAATTTTTGTATATTATGGAAAATATATTTAACTGCTGTCTTATGTCTCAATCGTATAGTCAGTCTGACATCACAAAGGGACAATCTAATTGTAACAGAAAATGCCAACTGTTTACAATATGTTTCAATTTTAGACATTATACAAAAAAAAAATAACTATGTGGCCTGTAGTCCGCAGGTGAACTATACCGACCGAACGACTGCAGCTTGTCAGTGAAAGTAGTGCAGTGTCCAAAATGAATGTAACAAATATAGAAACTGAAAATTATTCCCAATGAAGATACATGCAAGTGGTTTGCTGTGAGAAGTACAGAACTCGCTAAGTGTTGTGCCTGCAACAGTTGGTACCACCACTGTGAATGCACAATAGCTATCAATTGGTTTGTGCAAAATCATTCACATCACAAGAAAAAGTTGAGTGCTACAGGCAGGCAGAATATAAGTTTCCAATGATTGTTCAGCCCACGTTTTTTAGATGTATGGCTGTGTTCCACAAGCAAACAAACAAACAATTGTTAACTGCCACCAGTATTTGCTAAAACAAATGAGATTTGAGCAGCACAGTGCAAACAGTAGACTGCAGATAACACCTGAAAAGTTGAAGCAATTTGGGAAGCTTTTGAATGAAGTTCACCAAAGGTGAATGAGCCCTAAACTGCGAATTCCTTGTCATCAATCCACAATGTTGAGCGTAAATGGCTAAAACTCAAGGCATACAAATTGCAGTTGCTTCAGAAAATGCAATAAGATTACTTCATTGACACTTCACTTCTTGGATAGGCAACAATAAAAACTACCTGAACAGGACCTGCTTCCATGACAAAGCTACTTTTCTCATCTTGGGTAATTTAACTGCTATAATTGCCACATTTTTGGATATCAGAATCCTCATAATGTGAAAGAACATGAATGGGATAACTTGAAACTGAACACATGGTGCGAATTAACCCATGCTGGAGCAATCTTCCACAGAAAAGAAAAACAGTGGCAGGTGCTGTGCTGTGCCACAGGTACCTGATGAGTAAGTTTTCTAGCAAGATAGGGCACAACATTTATGGCCATCTGTCACTGAATCCCTCAGTGAGTAGTTCACAGAAATGTGAAATGGTCGAAGTCACCCCACCTCCTCTTTAGTTTTCTGTATGGGGATATGTCAAAGACTATATTGGACCAAAGCCAATCATCAGCCTAATCTGCACCACAGACCACTGATGCAGCAGCGTCCATAACACCGGAGATGTTGAGAAACATATGAGCAGAGACAGAATATCAGATGGATGTCTGCCATGCTGCAAGGCGGACATGTGAAATCTAATGATGTGACAATGACCTCAAATGGCTAGCGTGTACTTTCACTGGGAGCAAAGTTATTCAGTTTCTCCATCAGCTGTGTTCATTTTGGACACCCTGTATAGTGCTGAATGAAGAGGAGATATGATAATGAATGGCAAGTAGGTGCTTGAAAGGAAGTGCATGTTCTACTTTGATGTACAACCCGAATTTCTTATAGAGAAACCGAGCAGGGCATGAAAAACTAAAGACAAGATAGAAAGTAATATTGGTGAAATTTGTACCTGCTCTCTCCTGAAAAACATCACTATACCAACCTGCTTGTAATAAGGACTGACTGACGACTTACATTTTTACCTACTCTTACAGGTATGCAACACAATTCAAGGTATACAGAAATGTTCAAAAACCTGGACTAGCTGGAGAAGGTCCCTGTGAAGTGGGTGTGAAAGGCCTTGGTTTGATTCCTGTGCCACCTGGAAGAGGATTTGCATCTAGTCTTGAATCAGATGATTGTGGTAGTGGCTGTGGTGGTGGTGGTGGTGGTGACAGTGGCTGCGGTGGTGCTGTTATCTTCTTCTTACCAGATGCTGCAGCCACACTGGCAGGCCACCCAACTGGTGTATTCTGACCAGTTCCATGAACAGAGAACATGCTACCAGGTGCAGGAGGAGACACAAGAGGATAATTGAGACTCCACGGATTCAATGGAGGTAAAGGCCCACCTGCTTGTGGATACATCAGAGGAGGTCGCAGTGGATAAAACGATGGGTTTGATGGTTGATGCGGTGGATAATAGTAGACCTGCCATGGATATACATTGGGAGCTAGGTAGGGAGGCATAGGATGCTGGGGACCTGGCGGGAAATGCAGCGAAGGAAGTAATCCAGGGCCAGCTCCTCCATATGGTCCTAGAAGAGATGGTAATCGAATGTAAGGTTCTCCTTGATACTGACGAGGGACAAATTCAGGTGCCAATGGATTCAGAACATAAGTCTTCTTCAGTTCCACACCATCCAGCTGGCTGCGCAAATAGGACCACGTGATACCAAACAGGCTTTCGTGCTGGTTGCAGATCTCAATGAATCTCTCCCACACTTTCCTAACAAAACAGAAATATTAAAAGAAAGTTAAAAATGGCAATACAAATGCATCACAAAAAACTGTTAACACTGGAACTCCACCCTATTCCCATAACCTTTATGGTTTCTTACTGGTGCCCCATGCCTTTAGATAAGAGACTAAAGGTGACAGATGTGACAACAAAAAAGCAGATTGTAAACTGTCAATATGTGGGAGTGGAATTAATGGATATTCAGTGTATAAGGTGTGGAACATTTGTGTTCCTGTACCTTCAGTTTAGTGTATTCAAATGTCCATTCATATAAAACCAAGCCTTGTCTGAACCAAACATAACTTAGGATCAAATGCAACAAAATCAATCAATATCAATAAAGATTTAATATCATACCACAAATTCTACAAATGTTTAAATATTTTCTTCTTTCACAACCTGCCTAGCTTATGGCACAGACAACAAAGGAAATGCGCAGTACTGTTGCAGGTCAACACAAACATCTATCGCACCTGCTTTCTGATGATCAATGCCAGGAATTAATGGACAAATCAGTATGCTCTTGTCTCTCATAATATAGCTTCTTCACTTCCTTATGTCAAGGCAGACTGACTACTACTGAATAAATGGGAGTGGCACTTTTCAAAATTGAAAGCATGTGGGAGGCAGAAGCTGTCATAAAGTTGAACTGTTCTTATAACTGGGACTTCCCCTCCAAATATGTTGTATGTTGGGTGGCTTAATGTAATCTGTATCAGTCATACTGTTTATGTTACTCATATTAAATTAGCAATAATATGCAACAATTTAAAAGTGTATCAAACAAGGGGGAAATATAAGTTACACAATTATTTTTATTTGATCGTCCTTTCTATACACTGAATGAGTTTCTTCAACAGGGACATGAGGAAGCATAGCAAGGTTTTTTTAATTAACAAAAAAAGAGACGAAAAGGGAATTGTAGTAGTTATTGTTATATTTTTAAAAATTTTAGTGATGTTGTAAGGCAAGTACAGTTTTATTTTTAGTCTAATACATTCTAGGATTTTAGAGCTTTTAACAATGATGTATTTAGTGAGTTGACTTGTTCAAGTGTTGCAGCTGTAACAGTATGAATGCAAATAAATATGAATATGAATATGAATATGAATGAACCAGATTCAAAATGAAAGTTATAAATTATGTTGAAAACAACTCATCTTCTGATCCATATTATGTACTAGTAACTTTCCTGTCCTCCAACATGTAAAATGAAACATAGAAAGCAGTAATCACATATTTTAAACACCACGACTTTCGGACATGAATATGATTTTGTTAAAAGGAAAAGTGCAAGTTACATAAGCAAATATGGTAACTTCTGTAATTGGTTTCATCATCAGTCCACAACTGCGAACAGTTTTTTTTCTTTCTTATATGAAGTGTGACTTTATTTTAACACAAACACACAAAACCAAATAGACTGAAGGACAGAAAATCCCGATCACACAAAATTCTGATCTAACACTGAATTAAAACATTATCTGTTTCATAAAAATCTCATAAGCAACAAAAATTAAGAGGCAGTCAATCTGGAAAGAGAACCAGGTAGATACTGGTTCATTAATAACAGAGTATTTTACAAGTAGTTACTATAGGATTCTGACGATGGTGTATAACACACTGATATGTTGGGTGGGGTCATGGACCTGGTTATGAGTTTAGTTTCGTGGCATAAATTTCTACAGATCTACCTATCCTGGTTCCACGCTTGTAAGTGTTTGCTACAATTTGTTATGAATATTTTTCTTATTAGCTCTCATGGACTTAGCCTGGTCTCAGGTTTTTTTATAATCTTCATGTGTTTGTGATATTGGTTTGTCCAGTGATTGAGGCTAGCTATTTCTAACGAACCCAACTGAATAGGTGTTTTCCTTCACCTGAGGACGGAAACAGATCCAGTTTCCGAAACCTCCTGTTTTTATTTGTTATCTTAAAAACCAGGACGATGGATAAAGTCCAAAAACCCAACATATCAGAGTATTTTACACTTAACAGAACTTTTCAAGAAGCCTGCAGACTTTATCTATAGAACATCTACTAATCTTGGAAGCTAGTCTATACATGTACATTTTGAGCCTGTTTACATCTTCCAGGAAGCTTCCATGATGGGCTGATGTGTAAGATTCTTCATATTTAGGTTTTGAATATAAAATTTTTCTGAACAATTGCAATACATAAGATAATAATAAGACTGGTATTTAGTGACTTTTAAAGCATTTTATAGCAATGTCTAACACATTTTCTGATTCATGCTAGATTCGAATATTCAGCTCTAACAGCTGTAAAACCACGTAGGTTGTACCAAAAGTCATGAGCAACTTTTTTTGCATGCAACCTGGGAACAGCAGACGAAAGAGAGTACGGTGGTAGGTGGAACCAGCTGTTGTGTTAACCTTGAGTGTCTTGTGATGTCAACAGCTTGCATCACATGACCAGTATCACTCCTAACAAAATGACCGACGACCATATGTCATTTTGCCAGCGTGCTGTCATCGAATTTCTTGTGAAAGAGGAAATCCCTGCTGCAGAAATTCACCAGACTTCAGTGTGCTTATGGAAGTGTGTGTGTGGGTGCAAGCAGTGTTCAAAGATGGGTGAAACATTTTAAAGATGGGAACACCAGCATCGAAGATGAGCCTTGGAGCAGTCGTCCTCGAACAGCCTCAACTGAATGCAACAAGGAAAGAGTGGATGACGTGTGTATGATTGTGGACACAATAGCCCGAAAACTTGGAATAGGGTACAGTGCAGTACAGGAGATGATTGAAAGCTTGGGCTATAGGAAAGTTTGTGCTCGTTGGGTCCCGCGGTTATTGACCGAAGACCATAAAGGTCAGCAAAAAGCCATCACCTCAGAACTGCTGCACAGATATCAACACGAAGGTGATGATTTTTTGCTCTGTATTGTCACAGGTGACAAAAGCTGGTCTCACCATTTCAAGCCTGAGATGAAATGGCAGAGTATGGAATGGCACCATTTGCTTTCTCCATCAAAAAAGAAGGCAAAGACAGTGCCATCAGCTGCGAAGGTGATGGGCACAGTCTTCTGGGATGCAGAGGGATTTATTCTGGCCAGATTCCTGGAACCTGGGCAAACCATCAATGCTGCTCGTTATGTCCAGACACTGCACAAGCTCCGTTGTGCATTGTGCAATAAACGTCCGGGACAAAACATCATCATCCTGCATGACAACGCTCACCCCCACACCACTCGCCTCACATTGGAAGCAATTACAAAGATGGGGTGGGAAGTTCTTCCACACACCTCCTATAGCCCTGATCTGGAAACCTCCGACTACCATCTTTTCAGATTTGTGAAGGATCAGCTGCATGGACAACGTTTTGAGACAAGGGAGGCAATTCAGAAAGCAGTGCATCAGTGTCTTCGGATGGCTGGAACAGAATTTTACAGAAGGGGAATTTTCAAGCTCCCGGAATGATGGGAGAAATGTGTACAAAGAAGTGGCAATTATGTGGAAAAATATAGAAAGGTCTATAGATTGAGGTGGTGTATTAGGTTCATCAATAATAAAGCATGTTACTTTACAAAAAATTTGTTGCTCATGACTTTCAGTATGACCCTCGTAGATATCATAAGAATCTATTTTCTTTTGCAGCAAGGACATGAGACAGTTCATACTGACCTGCACCTGCCAATGGAACAGAGTGCTACCGGGTCGCCAACAACTGCTACTAGGCTCTGCGCCCTTGTGATGGCTGTGTTCAGAAGCTTCGAATTTGACAAGAACCCATAGTCCATCTCATCTCCCCCCATTCCCGATTTTGTCCCGGAGTGACATGTACGACGCGTTCTCACTGTGCTAAGGAAAATTGCTCGGAACTGTTTGCCTGAAACATTTATAAAGAAGTGGAATGAATTATCGGATCTGAGATTCTCATGTCAGTGCACTATGAACTGTATGGTCTTCTGGACTTTCAACACCATGAACTTTGGTGAAACCCAATGTTTTGGAGGAACATATCAACTACATCTTCAGGGTCAAGGAGGCTGTAGGCTGCCTTAACTGGTATCTATCTACCATACTACATGTTATAATATCCAAGTTCTCACAGCAGCAGTTATAAAGAGAACTACCTTCTGGGATACAACGCTGCGTAGTCCGTTGAAAATCAACCAACATTTCAAAAGAACATAATGCCTTCACCTTTGGGATCAGAGAATGAGGGGTGCAGGAAACTAGAATGAAAGCAGGTTGCAAGCCATGCCTGGAATTTTGTTGAATTTATTCTTTCACCCTGATGGTGAAGACAATATGTTCTGACACATGGTGGACTCTCAATGGATTAAAAAAGTAAAGTAAAGCTATTCCTGTAAGAGGCCATGAAGGCCCATAAGGTTGTGACACACTGAGGGTCCCACATTATCTAGACAATCGGCTCAAAGATGGCGGCAAGGTTGTCAGCCTTACGTGCCAGCCACCCTTTACCCCCCAGGAAGATTCCTGGTACTCATTTTTGTTAGAGGCTGAGTCGACCGCAGGGCCATAGCATGGCTGGAAGGATTACGTCAATTGAAACAAAATCCAATGATCTCATTGGGACTTGAACCCATGACCTTCCGGCTTGTAGCATAGTGCCTCAACCAACTATGCTACCGCATGCCCCCACTCGATGGAATGCATGGTATTATATGCCAAAAGACAGTATTCTTCTTAGGGTTTGTTAAATCAAAGATAATGTGATACACTGAACATATAGCTCAGATGGGAAAAATAATATGAATACAGAATTCTAGTAGGGAACCTCTTGTGGTTGCTGTTGAAGATATGGAAGGCTGTGATTATGATGTACACTGGGGAAATAGGCTGCAAGGATACAATGATGGAACTGGAAAAAGACTGGACACAATGGTGGGCTTTGATATCAGCAGGATTAAACATCAGATTGTCCATCAGTGAAAGTGTGTGTACAAATACCAGAGCGATCCCCAACATTGATTAGTCAAGAATCCATTAACTGTTGCTTAGGGAGGAATTATTTTTATAGTGAGTCATGGACCGCTAAAATTCAAATTTCATCCTCAGCATCTATTGTCAATAAAGCTACTGTAAAACATGTGGTCAGTTTAAAATATACGAGCAGTACTGCTATGCAAGACTTGTAAGCAAACATCTATTCTAACCTTGCACATTAAGAACCCTTTCCACAGAGATACCTCCCATGCGGCGCTTGCGTAGTTCAGATCGGATCCGGAATACCTGGTCAGCATAAGGCGTCATGATTCCAATACTCTGGTCATCCATTTTACCCCAAGCTGCAGGCCACTTCTTCTGCAGTTCACAAACCCTCTCCACCACTTCATATACCTGTACATTTTGTTCAACAAATTACAAACACAAAAATATGTTTGACACCTTAATTTCTCTAAACCTAATCATATTCTACCAAAATATGATAGAACCAACCAATACTGTTCCTCGACAAGTCAATCTGAAGAAAAATGAACACACAGTATATTTATATTGTGGCCTATAGATCTGTTGCTAGGCAACGAGTGTAGAACAAACAACAAGACAACAGCCCATAAACAGCAACAGAGGAATGGTGTTTTCTGTGCAGTCCATACAGAGATGTTATAAGCGGGACAGTTAGTGAGAGTCCATTGAGTTAAGTCAGTCAGTTGAGATGAGTTGAGTTAGTTGGCTGGTGAGTGACTCAGTTGGTCAGTGAGATACAGAATTGCTAAGGTTCAGTTGCTGAGAGCTGTTACTGTGTGAAGCTCACTGCTGAGGCTGGGGATAGTGCGAGCCACTACGAGCAATTGCTAGTGAAGATGCGACTCTATGCACGTGTGCTGTGTGTGTGTGTATGTGTGTGTGTGAGAGAGAGAGAGACAGCAAATTGTAAAGTGCAGTCACGCTGTATCAACCAGCCCAATAAATCCAATGATCAACCTAAGACTCCACCTACCGTCACACTTACACACATGACAACTGCGTCAGAAGTGGAACTGGATTGGAATGACCAGATTAATTGGATTGGATAAAACTGATTCAATCAAATTGTGGCAAGCTGGAATAAATACTGGAACGCATGTTCGCTGGTCAGGAACAAATGATGAAATGCCTGAAAGCCAAGACAGAAGCCAGTCAAGAAAGGATGGAAACAAAGATGAATGTTGGTCAAATACAGAAGTTAGCCAGGATGGATGTCTTTGGACAGAAGCTGAACAAAATGAACAACTCTTGGAAGACCTGTCTGGAAAAGAGGGTGGCCAAAATTGAGACTGGCCTGAAATAAGTGAAGGTCACAGATCTGGAGGCCAATCTAGAAGAAATAGTGGCTGTAGTGGAAACTATCAGAGTACTGGAGGGCTGATATGGGGACCAGCATGTAGCTGTAGGGCACTGCAGAAAGTCAAAGAAATGGACTCAGGGTGATGGTGGGTCCCAGAAGTTGGCCACCGCCCAAAGATGAATGACACGCCATGAAATTCCTGAACTGCACCAGGAACACATCAGGGACAATGTTGCAAAAGGAGCCCCTAAAGGACGGACACAACTGGTATGCAAAAAGGAAAAACGGACTGAGGTGCAAGATCAGCTACATCTAGGAAGTGAGAGGGCATTCAACAAGATGAGGTTTGGATTGGTAACTGAATTTATTGCACTCCTACAGACCAGCGACTACAAGTAATTATAACCATTTCACTAATTCACACACTTCACAGTTCACTAGAGTACGCACTTAAGTCCTCTCAGTCTGCTGTGTCTTCACCTGTCTTCTGGTAATGGCTTCCAATGGCAGACATTCCCCTTCCTTTGGATTCCGGAACTGTCCCCATGCCTCAGCTACAACAAACTCTCCACTAACTGACTAACTCACCAGCTACTCTTCAATTGACTCAACTCAACTGACTCTCACTAACTGTCCTGCTCTTGGCACTAAACACACAGAAAACACCATTCTTCTGTTGCTGTGCCATTGTTGTGTTCATGTTTGCTGGGGTCCCCATTATTGTTGTATCCAATTGTTGCCATGAAAACACACTTGTTTGCAGACCCGTTACTTAGCAATGGCTGTTGTATATCTGCTTATTCTGCAGTCTTTGCCTAGCAATGGATCTACATGCCACAATATTAAAATAAATCAGCACTTTAGCTCAAATATACACAGAGAATACGACAATGATAAAGTAAGAAAGATAACTGAAATTAACAAGATACGAGGGTCGATCAATAAGTACCCGTGTTAGGAATAAAGATACAAGTTTTTCACAATTTTTTTTTATTTTTCAATGTAATCTCCTTTGAGGTTGATACACTTTTCCCAACGTTTCTGCCATTTCTTTAACCCCTCCAAAAAATACAATTTGTCAAACTCTTCAAAATACGCTTCTGTCTCGGCGATAACCTCCTCGTTTGAGCTGAATTTTTTTCCCCCGAGCCATGTTTTCATATTGGGGGAACAGAAAAAAGTCGCAGAGAGCCAGGTCGGGCAAGTACAGTGAGTGTGGCAGCAATTCGTAGGGCAGTTCATGCAATTTGGCTACGACAATTCCGGATGAATGTGTTGGTGCGTTATCGTGGTGAAACAGCACATTTTTCTTAGCCAAATGGGGCCGTGTCTCCTTCAATTTCTATCGAATCGGTCCAATAATTCACTGTAGTACTACCCCGTGATCGTTCTTCTTTTCTGCAAAAAGTCCATGAGGATTATTCCCTTCGAATCCCAAAAAATCGTGGCCATGACCTTTCCGGCCGATGGGACCGTCTTTGTCTTCTTCGGAGCAGATTCACTCGGAAGAATCCATTGTTTTGACTGTTGCTTGGTCTCTGTCGTATAATAATGTATCCAGGTTTCATCAACGATGACGACTCAACACAAAAACTCCTGTGAATTTCGCTTAAAGAGGTCCAAACACTGCTTCGACATTGACAGCCGTATCTGCTTGTTGTCCACCGTGAGCAATCGCGGCACCCATCGGACCGACACCTTTCTCATACTTAAGTTATCATGTAAAATACTGATTGCAGTTCCATACGACACACCTACAGCCTCTGCTACTTCGCGCACTTTAGTTCGGCGATCAGTGAGAATCATGTCGTGGACCTTTTCAACGATTTCCTCGGTAACGACGTCTGCCGGGCGGCCTGGCCGCTCCTCATCAAAAACAGATGTACGACCACGTTTAAATTCGTTGAACCAATATCTCACAGTTGTCATAGATGGTGAAGGGTCCCCACAGACGGCATCCAACTTCGCTTTTATTTCTTCGCATGTCTTTCCATCCAAAAATAAAAAGCGAATTACGGATCGATATTGCACTTTTTCCATTGTATCAAGAAAGACGAAACACGTCTGATGCAACTGGCTGCCAAATAAAAACTAACCTATGAATCAGTCTGAAATTTAGTATGGTGTCGTTTGACAGATGGCAGTACACGATGGTAATGCAAGCTTCCCTCAGCAACGCCACCTGTCTTCAAACACGGGTACTTTTGATTGACCCTCGTATATATAACCTCATCACTAGAAAGCCATGAAATATGAAGCAGCTGTTGGAAATAAAGCCACATTATTATTTAAACTCTAACACAGTGTAGGACAATGTTTTCTCACACATGACTTGGTAATGTCTTATGCTGAGTTTAAAATTTGCATAAGACAGTTCGAAGGCATTCAAATTTGTTTACATGCTGAAACTCAATTTTTTGTATTTATTTATGTGCAAAAAGATTAAGTTTTTAAGTCCAAAACAATGAATAAATTTTCCCTTGAGCTCAGCAGACTTTGATATTGCTTATTTTTGTGCCCATATTTATTTTTATAGCCTTACGCTTCATAATAAGATGTGTAACATGTTAACTACCACAGAGAGAGCACAAGTGCCACAAACAAGCAACACACCACAATTTTTGTTTCATTTTTACTTCATAAAAAGTATGCAGGGTACTCAAGAAAATATGGTATCGCATCTTTATACTACTGTGAATTGCCACAGACAGTGACAAACATAACTGTACCCAGAAGCTGCAGTAGACATATTAACTTAAACACTTCATGCAACTAGTGGACACACAGCACCGATGTGAAAACATATCCAAGTACAGTGAAACCCTGATTTCAGGGAGCCACATTTTACGTTTTCCTGCATCTAAGGTTCATATTTTTGTGGTCCCAGTCAAAGCTTCATATGCCCATGTACTATTTTCCTTGATTTATGATTTCTCAATTTAGGGCAAGAAAATAAACTTTCATTTCCTATGTACATTCTAGATCTCATTTTCGCACTGAAAGGAATGTTTTCCCATGTTCCAACTCGCATGTGGCAAGCAATGCAGAATGCACAGATTAATAAGGCAGGCTTCTTACCAATCTGTGGTAGGGAGCATGGCTGTCCCTGACCCTTTACTGTTTGTCCTATGTGTTAGTTTGTAGTGGTTACTCTTTGCTCTTTTTTGTGTTGTGTTCAAGTGCCATTTCTTTTATGGTAGTAATTTTTTAGCAATGGATGACCATGGTATTGAAAAGAAAGAAGTTAACAACAAATGGAAGAATGGAAATTATTCAGGTGGCGGAAAAGAATTCAACTGTCACAAAATGAAACTGCAAAATGTTTTGTGCTGCCTCTATTGTCATTAAGTAACATACGTGGTGTGTTCAAAAAGTATTGAACCTTCTTTTTTCCGGCGTAAACCAATGAAGATCGGGAGGCTCCCTTTGGTGGAGATGTGGAGGGGACATTCATGCGCAGTCATGAATTTTTTCCCGCCCGCAGAAAGCGTCAGTCGCAGGCAGTCGGCCCATGAGTGAGGACGTGTAGTGAGCGCTCATCGGATTCCAGTATGGTGTAAAATGACGGAACAATATGAGCAGCGATATTGCATCAAATTTTGCCAAAAGATTGGCGATACCCAAGTGGAAACTATTCGCAAGATTCAACAGGCTTTCGGGGACGATGCCATGAGCAACTCACGGATAAAGAAGTGGTACAACCGCTTCAAAGATGGCCGCACATCAGTGGACAGCGAACCGCGTTCAGGCAGACTCTCAACAAGACGAAATGAGAATGTCATTGAGCAAGTGCGGACTTTGGTCATGGAAGACCGTCGTATCACAGTCCAAGAACTTGTGAATGAGATAGGGGTAAGAATTGGATCGGTACATTCAATTTTGACCAAGGATTTGAGCATGAGGAGAGTGTCCGTGAAATTCGTACCGAAACTGCTAACAATGGCTCAGAAGCAACGCTGTCTGGAAATAGCACAGGACATGCTGGACAATGCAAACAGTAACCCCAACTTTCTGAACACTGTGATCACAGGCGATGAGTCGTGGGTTTATGGGTACGACCCGGAAACCAAGATGCAGTCGTCACAGTGGAAACATCCGACATCCGCGAGGCAGGTCCGCAGCAATGTCAAGGTCATGTTGGCCATTTTCTTCGACTCCCGTGGGGTTGTGCATCATGAGTATGCACCACAAGGCCAAACCTTCACAAAGGAATACTACCAGGAGGTCCTTTGTCACCTTCGTGATGCTGTGCAACGCAAACAACCGGATCTGTGGGCAGCAAGAACTTGGCAGCTCCATCATGATAACGCACCCACCCATTCTGGACATCTGATTCAGAATTTCGTCGCCAAACAAAACATCCCTGTGGTTCGTCAGGCTCCCTACTCCCCCGACATGGCTCCGTGTGACTTTTGGCTATTTCCCAAGCTGAAAATGCCGCTGAAAGGAACCCGATTTGAGTCAAGAGAAGACATAATGTGGAATGTGACGGCCCGGTTGATCACCATTCCAAAAGACGTGTTCCAGAAGTGTTTCCAACAATGGCGGAAGCGCTGGGAGAAGTGTGTGCATTACCAAGGAGACTACTTTGAAGGGGATTAGGGTTTTGTACCTCCAAATCAATAAATGTATCTCTGCTGACCAAAGGTTTGATACTTTTTGAACACACCACGTAATTCTACAAAAAGCTTCAATTCTGGAAGAGGGACATTGGTGTGGGGAACAAACTCAGAGAAAAAAAATACTTATTTTATTAAATAAAGAAGGTTCAGTGTCTTAACATTAATTTAACCAAGTTTAACAATTATTTTAGGCCCTGTTTTCATACACCCCCATTTAAGGTACTAAAAGTTTGTTCCCCTGACAGGGTTTCACTGTATTATAGAGAACAGACTGGTAACTGCTATGGGATGAGGTAAGCAGTCTGCAGAACAACACTGACTACCATGCAGCATGGTACGGTGTGTAAATTTTCAGACATTTTAAGTAGTACATTCTTGTGGAATCTGATAAATACTGTATAGTCTGCCTAACCTCTGAATTATTGTAGAAGGCTGTAGAATTTAGATCTTGCACATCTTCACCTCGTGTTGTGAAAAAAGTAAGAGGGTAAAACTTTTCATGTCGTGGTTGCTTTGAACTGCTGATTAGCTTCTGATCATAAAAGAGCTCTGAAGTAAACTGAAATGAAAAAAGACATGTAACAGCACATCACCTTAATGTAAACCACTGCAAAAGCTCAGCATCTATGGCTTTTGCTTTGCAGTTAAGTTTATTCTCTTCTCACATACCCATCTTTATGCAATCTGGAAGAATGATGTTATTTAATTGTAAATAAGATTAAACTGTTATGCACTAAAACTGTGGCAAGATGCAATTCTTTGCATCCAGATTTAGAATCAGCATATAAAAATCAATTTAAAAAGTTACTTTCCATTTATGTTTCTGTACCCTCATTGACTACTGCCACCTTTCAGTTTTTGTTGTATTCATTACTATAAATTTGAAGGCTCTATTATGGTCTGGAGAACAAGCACTCTGTCAAGAAATGAAGACATAACATTTCAATATCTCAGTTTCCTAGAGTCTTCTCACTGAATTTAATTAAACTGCTCCACCATCTCACATGTAAAACACTAGTAAGTTGCACAGGTATCTATAAGATCCAGATTATTGGTAAAAGTAAAGGTATTCCTGTAACACGCCGTGGTGGTCCATAGGGTTGTGAGATGCGGAGGTTCCCACATTTTCTAGACAAGCGGCTCATAGATGGTGGAAAGGTTGTCAGCCCTACATGCCAGTTGCCCTTTACCTCCAAGAATAGTCCAGGGATATTCCTGTTACTCATTTCTGTTAGAGGTCGAGTCGACCCCAGGGTCATAGTGCGACTGGAAGGATTAGGTCAATTGAAAAAATCCAATGACCTCATTGGGACTTGAACCCGCAACCTCCTGGCTTGTAGCATAGTGCTTCAACCAACTACATTACCACGTTCCCTCCAGTTTATTGGCATGAGATTATACTAACAGCACCTCAATATTTGATATAAATGACACATTTAGGTTACAGAACTCACTTGTATAATGGCTTCATGTGCTCTGTAGTTCTCACATAGTAATATTTTACATGGAAATGTTGTTGGGTAATGATCATACAATCGTTCCAGAAGAGAGACATGTAGATTTCGCTCTTTCGCAAACTGAGAGAACAACTCAGGAGACAACTGCAACATAACAAATTGACACACTGAGTTAAAGTACACCTGAATTATTAGAACTGACAGCTTCAGATTTTCTAATCAATGGTAACAAGAAGAGAAACAAGCTCTTTCATCCTCTCTCCTGCTCTCAATTAGGCTTTTGAGATGATGGTTGAAGTGCCAGAAAGACAGGAACACTGTTGCAACAAAGCAGGAAATTAATCTTTTAATTACTTCATTAAGTTCTTAAAAGCATAACATTGATTTTTATGTGGTCAACAATAATGGGGAATAAGATCTAAAAGTTTGTGATGTTGGTAAATTGTTACAATTAATATTTTGCTGGACATTATCCATCATCTTGTCTATTCTAAAAAACAGTCTAATTTCTATTAAAAAACACAACGTTTCGGGAACTGGATTCTGTCCCCGTCTTCAGGTAAAACCTACTCAGTTGGGTCCAATAGACAGAGCTAGCCCCTATCTCTGGACCAGAGATAGGGAGATAGGGGCTAGCTCTGTCTATTGGACCCAACTGAGTAGGTTTTACCTGAAGACGGGGACAGAATCCAGTTCCCGAAACGTTGTGTTTTTTAATAGAAATTAGATTGTTTTTTAGAACAGACAAGATGATGGATAATGTCCAGCAAAATATTAATTGTAATAATGGGGAAATTCGTTCTTTCTCCAGTTTTCTAATGTATTGTAACTAACACACTAATTTCAAAGAAAAACACAAAAACCCCTCATCCCCTCATGGCAAGAGAATCTAATTTTCAAGGCTCAATGTCCTTGAACACAACTGGAAAGAGAAGAACTATGTACAGATGTAATCAATATGTGCAAACACTTGCTTTGGAGAGAAAGAGATGGAGAGGATTGCTTTGTATAAAATCAACATAAAAAAGGAAACATTAAAGGAAGAAGAAAGACAAAATGATAATCGCTATGGTATGAAAAAAATGGAGTTTCTCTGCTCCAGAATATACAGGCCCTGTCCCTTTATAATAACACTTACTCTCATTATAACTTACGTGCTTTCACTATCCATGTTTTTATTGGATCATGAGGAGCATCGCTATTATCAGTTAACAACTTTTGCATCCATCAAATATATGACTGGAAAGACAAAAAGAAGTGAACGAAAGACAGAAAATAAAAAAATTAATACATCAAGTTAAAAAAGGTCTAGAAAATCCCATTCTTCAGAAGCTGATGAATCTATGGCACTGGCAGCCATTGCACAAACAACTGGTGAAGACACAGCAGACTGTTTTGTAGTTAATTGTAAAGAGTGTGAACTGGTGACAGTGCTATAATAACCTGTAGTTATGAGTTACGAGAGCCCAATAAATCTGATTACCAGTCTAAACCCCATGTACAGTCACTTAACACATGACAATATAAAGGAGAAAATGGTTTCAATGTAAAAACTGTAAATTGGTCAAAAAATCTATGCATTATCAGCCAGAACATCAAACTGTCATTGGTTTTCAGCCATGCAATGTGAATTCATTCAATACTAATTTCTAAGACATTTTGCCAGAAAAGTGGGGCACGCGGTAGCGTAGTTGGTTCAGGGGCTATGCTACAAGCCGGAAGGTCGCAGGTTCAAGTCCTGATGAGGTCAGTGGATTTTTTTCAATAGACCTAATCCTTCCAGCCGCACTATTGCCCTGGGGTCAACTCAGCCTCTAACAGACGAGAGTACCAGGAAGTAATTAAATAATTTTCCTGGGGAGTAAAGCGGAGCCGGCGCATAAGGCTGACAACCTTACCGCCAACTTTGAGCCGATTGTCTAGATCAGCGTTGGCCAACCTAATACATCTCGAGGGCCAAATTTAGTTTATAGAACACCATCAGGGGCCAGATACAGTGTTTCTTTCAGACGAGTGGTCGGGGAGTATTGTCCCCCAAACTGAATCAGTCACAACCCGTGTAAAAACAAGTGCATTTGAACCTATGTATTTAAATTTTACGTTTGCACCAATAATATTAAGCCGATTATAATGATTATACCTAAATCCCCATATACACACTGTTTTAATGAGAGCACTGTAGTTTCATAAAACTGGAAACCAATGATATAAAATCCACTTCTAATTGTGAGGTTGCCACTCGAAGAATATGCGATAACACGACATCTGAAAGTCTGTTCCTGTTCTTAGACTTTACATGCTTCAGTGATGAAAACGCTGTTTCGCATATGTAAGTACTTGCAAAAACAGAGCAAAGTTTGAGAGCCAAATTTCGTAACAGTGGGTAACGTTCTGGTGAAAGCAGTTTCCTAAAGTCAATTCCAGTAACCTGAGATGTGTTTAAAGATGGGTCACATTGAAGTTCACAAAGCTCTAATTGCAGATGACCTGGCTGAGATTCTATATCACAATGTATAGGATTACTGAATAAAGAAATATCAGGTCGAAAGCTTTCAAAATCGTTAAATCGTCGGTCGAACTCTGAAGACAAATCTTCAATAATTTCAGTGTAGTCCCTAAACTCCAAGCCTTCTTCTTCTTCTGAGAGTTTCCGACAGCAAGGGAAATGTAGAAGGTTATTTTTGTCCAATGCAGACTTAAATAAATGTAGCTTTTTACGGAAACTGTCAACAAAGCCAACCATCTGACATATTGTCTGCTTCTTGCCTTGCAATTGCAGATTCAGGACATTCAAGTGTTGAGTGATATCAGTGAGAAAGGCCAAGTTTCTCAAGAATTCGACGTCTTCGAGATCATTCTGCAGTTCAGCAGAATTCGTAACCTCTTCTCTTAGGAATGTTGCTATTTCATGACGGAGTTCAAAGAACCGTACCAGACATTTCCCACGGCTTAATCATCTTACTTCAGTGTGCAGAAGCAGGTCCCCGTAAGCAGAATCCATTTCTTCCAAGAGGGTCAGAAATTTTCTGTGAGTGAGTGATCGATTTCCTCCTCTGATCAAATTAGTAATTTTTGTGACAGTAGCCATGGTGGTAGACAGTTTAATTGATTTGGCACATAGAGCCTCCTGATGTATAATACAATGCAAGGTAGGTACAGTAATTTGATTCTGTCTTAAAAATCCAACAAAACCGCTTATTGTCCCTGTCATTGATTTAGCGCCATCTGTTACTATGGAGGACAATTTTTCAAAACCACCGAATTCCTCCACTGCACTCTTAACAGCGTTAAAAATATCGACACCTCTAGTTGTGCTGTGTAAAGAGCACACTTTTAACAACTCTTCGAAAATTGTAAAATCTTCCTTAATTGCACGAACAAATATCAGCAACTGATTAGTATCCGAAACATCTGTGCTTTCGTCGAGAGCAATTGAGAAATAGGAACAATTAGCGATAATGTCTTTCACATTATTAGATATCTGGTTGCTAATATCTTCCAGCCTCCTAGTAACAGTCTGTTTTGAAAGGGGCACTGTTTGAAATTTGTTTCCTACCTTATTTTCATTGAAAGCTTCTGCCATCTTTATCGCACAGTTCTTAATTAATTCACCATCACTTAACGCTTTTTTAGCTTTCATTAATTCATATGTCACGAAATAAGAAGCCAGCAAAGCTTCTTCTTGTTGTTTTGTTTCATTGGTAAAAAGAGATTTCTGCTGGAAAAGTTTTTTCTTTAACTGATCGCAGACTACTTTCCTTGATTCACAAGAGTGTTTTCCGAACTTCTGTTTATGATTTGTCATGTAATGCCTCTTTAGGTTGTACTCCTTTAAAACTGCTAGCACTTGAAAACATACTAAACACTGTGGCTTGTGGTCTTTATTTAATATAAAAAAATAGTCATGTTCCCACTCAGATTTGAACGCCCTATTTTCGCTATCAACTTTTCTCAATTTACTATTTGACATGCTGTATCACTTACAATAACTTCAAACACAATTTTAGTTGAAAAACAGTTCTACACTCACGCTCTGTAATCACACTTCACTTTCTAAAATCGCACTAACTGGGAGACATTTCTGCTAGAACTGGCACGTAAGAAAGGCCAGGACGCCGAGCGAAACGGTAAATATCCCATCCCCGCGAGCAAGCTGGGAATGGTTACTATTTTGAAGGTGTCATAAATCCTTCACCACTACGGTCTTCCTTTCAGTGTTATCTCCCTACAGAAGTAGGGTTGGGGGACTTGGGATTTCCATGACATGAACACAGTTATTAGAAAACAGTTTGAACTGTCCAACTCGGTAAGAACGTATACACTCAATTGCAAAATGCTGTAAGCTAATGAAACGTCCTATTTAAAACTGAATTCTATGCCAATAGAGCTTACGAAGTTAAGATTTTTTAAAATAAACCGGAGACTTGGCAGGGGGGCCAGAGTAAATCAAGTCGCGGGCCGCCAGTTGGCCATCGCTGGTCTAGATAATGTGGGACCCTCATCGTCTCACAACCCTATGGGCCTTCACAGCCTGGTACAAGGATAGCTTTGCTTTGCTTTACTTTACTTTACTTTGTCAGACCAGTATCATTTTGTTTCATGAGGACTATGAGATACTCCTTTCATACATTAGAAGAAATGTAGATATTATAACAGCATTATAAATTTCACAAATAATATTTACAGAATACAGAACAAACTGGAATATGGTGGATAGGATAACCTCTGCCAGGATACCAAAAATGATTCGAAAATGTCATCCTAAATGAGAAAAACATTTGAGAAGACCTCAAAAACAATGAAAGGACCGTTTCATAATATTTTCAAAAGATTCTGACAGGGTTAATATTGTGTAAAGTAATAACAATGACTTGCTTTATGAGTTCTACATATTTATTTGCTGCTCCTATTTCTCTGATATGTATTGAAGAGTAGGCCTATTGACCCTGAAAGGCTGTAATCTAGTGAACTCAAGAACTTCATCCCTAACACTGTACATTAAAAGTTTCATGTTTTACATAGATTCAATATGCACAAGGGTTTTCAGGAACACAATCCCTGCATGTAAGAAGAGTCAACTGTACATACATACACTAGGGGATTCTAAATTTTAATACTGTCATATGGATATCTTTTTTTTTATAATTTATGTTCAGGTTCAAAGGTCCATGGCCTGAACACTAGAAGGAAAAACCAAATTTATATTTCAACTTCAAACCTTTCTGTTTTCCAGAAGGGCACTATGTTTACTCATATTAGGTTATTTAATAGATTGCCAAAGACCATTCGAAATCTTAGAAAGGATAGAATCAGTTTTAAAAATAATTTATTTTAATATCTCATGAATAACTCATTTTATACAGTTGATCAATTATTGGAGCATACAGTAAATAATTAGTTACAGTGTTTGCTTGGCTCTGTATTGTCTTTCTGCTTTGTTTATGTTATGCTTGTGACCAGTTTCATGTCCATTGTATTTTGGACTTGGGAAACGTAAAATATATGTATGTATGTAAAGGGTTTTGATAATGATGTGTAACACTTGGGACTACTTGGTTTTTAGCGCTTATCCATGCTCTGGTATTCTACAAGACACTAAACAAGAAAACATCCAGAAACTGGATTTCTTTCCATCCTTGGGTGAGCGAGTGCAAGATACCTACTCTTTTGGGTTCACTTGAAAGAGCTAACCTCAATGGACCACCTGTCAGTATAACTACAGTATTTGACAACAGGAGATAACAGGAAAATGTACAATACAAATTGCGAAAATTCATGTAGACATGAAACTGTGACAGAAAAGGAAATGGAAATTCAATGCAACAAACCAAGCCAATAAACCAAACCCATGAACACAAACACATGGCAATAATTTTTAGATTCTCATGTTGTAAAAACATTTCTACATACTGCTAGCGCCATCTGAGGAATAAGCAACTGAACCTCAGGACTAAAATCACATAAACACACATGAAAAATCAATCAGATCATACTGACTTTTCCTGTGGGTGGCCAAGCTCATTGCTGAGAAGTGGGTCCATATGGGAGAAATATCCAAACTGGGCTGGCTGATTAGATTGGTTACATTATATCATATGGGCCAATTTCTTTTATTTCCTACACCTAGTGTTCTTTGTAATACCAGAGGGTGGACAAGTCCAAAAACCTAGTAATCCCAAGGGATACATACTAGTTTATAATTCTATATAGAAAATGACAATTTACAATCATCAGCAATGACCTGAAGATGTTCAGAGGCCATGCCCCAGAATACCTGCACTTCAGGCATCATCAAAGATTCTCCTGACCTTACTCCCAGTAAATGTGACCCATGACCCACTACTGACCTGCATGTGATCTCCAGCCAAAACAATTCTTGTATCTTCATTTGCTAATGCAAGTGGCATGATAGCTTCACATTCCATTGCTTGAGCTGCTTCATCCAATAAGATGTGACTGAAATGACCTGCAAAAGTATACATATTCCACATAACAGCCTGTTAAAGAAATGTGCAGTACAAGAATATTCATCTTCCTTGAATTGAGTTCTGTGAGATATTCCAGCTGTACAGGAGAACAGAAACTAAACCACCTAATGTTTGTATGTAAGTTTATACTGTTGACAAGTGTCCAGGGTATTATTATTATTATTATTGGAGGGGGTGGGTTTCCCCATGCACCGCGACCAGTTTGATCTATTGTACGTCCCGCTGTGATATTCTACCAGTCTCTATACCCTACCGGTACTGGTGCGTGCCATCAGTCCCGACTCAGCCAGCGAGTTCGGCCTCTACTCGTTCAGCAATATCTAGATGCTTCCCCCATCTACCAGAGGCATTAGAGACTACTGTTGGGCGGGAAATGTCCGTCAATTTGGCTCAGAGGTCTCCGTGAGACATGAGGTTCTTTTATGTGCCGTAAAGCTATGACACAGAACCCACAGCTTAAAGTCCCTCCCGGAGGACTTGTTCCCTGAATTTTTCCGCCCTTCAAATTTCCACGACCTCCGCCGGGTTTGAACCCGCGTACCTTGAGTCATGAGGTGGGAACATTACCCCTAGACTACGGAGGCCGCTTAGTGTCCAGGGTAACAAACTCTATAACATTTAATTTTCCTTCTGAAGGTTGGCTCCACCTCTTCCATCCCAAACTCACCACTGAACCACTTTAATTCGGCTACCAATGAATCCCTTTTCCTAGTTATGTTGGAAGTGAAGAAATAACAGAATGAAAAAGTTTCCATCATCACCTCTTCTTCTGAACACAGGGTTGTCAAAATATTTTTCCCACCTCTTCTCAGGACAATCTGATTGCAAGAATAATTTCAAAACCCCTTTTCATTAACCATGTGGTCAATAAAACAGTTTTCATCACCTCTTTTCAAGTTCACCTGAATTCCAAAACATTTTTCATTGTGCCTTTCACTAATCACATGGTCACTCCCTATCGGTCAGCATCCTGCTTCTCTATTCGTCAAAACATGGCTTCACCTCCAACACAGTGCCTAATGCAAGAACTATTTAACAGCTGCTGACTGCCCCCCTTCCTCTGTTCCTCTAAGTATTTAATGCTGAAGATGGCAACTGCAAAGTTTGCCAATATAATGGAAAATCTTCAACACTATTCAACACAGCCTAGTCCCAAAATCCAAGGTTATATATTATTTTAAAGTAATGTTGACTAATAATGCAGAAACATTAAAAAGTGCACAGCTGAAAACATCAGTTTATCAAATTTGTTTCTTTTTCCATTTATTACAGAATATGCATATTCATTTCTGTAGGGTTGCATCCTGCTTGTGTCTTCTATAGGATATATATACAGTACATAATACCAACTGTCTCACAAGTGTGTAATAACAATTTACAGATATTTATTCATTTTTCTCACTACATACATCTTTTGACCACATTAGATCATCATGAGGTGAAAACACGAAGAGACCATTGCTAAAACACATATAGACTGATTTTTTGTTAAAATATAATGCTATATAACAGAAAAAATTAGATAAAACAATATGACTTTGTGTTCCACTTCTTGCTGTCTATGTATAACTTAGGTTAATATTCACTCACTCCTTTCTTTCTTGTATATTACTACATGTTTCGGCCTAATTGGCCAAACCTATTATTCACAGATCTCTAAAAGGCAATACAAATATTATGTTTCTGAACATTAACCACTGTCCTGTTTAGACTAGATACTGTCTCTCAAATGCTGTTTTGAAAAATAAACAGGACGGTGTTTTTAGATAAATACAGGATGGCCAGAAACATAATATTTGGACTAATGTACCATAGTCATGAACTTTTATATCTTATCGAAAGGCAATAATTTAGAACTGAAAAAATATGTAGTGCAATATGCATACCTTTCCGCAAACCAAGTGTTGAGAGATACATGGAGATACTGAGAGTCACCACTATCACACGATGTTTCAATACGTCTTCCAGTGTTGGGACTCTGAACGTTCTCACACCTCCATTCATCTCTATTAAACAGTACTAAAGAGAAGAAAAGATCTGTAAGTTCACAATAATAAAAAAAAATTGCAGAGCGAATTCCCAGTTATCCAGTACCCCAGTGTCTAGAACTCTCATGTATAAAAAAAAAAACACACAATTTTTATTTAATTATATGAAAACAAATTTGTGTTTAACCACCATACAGTAGTTCTCCAGCCATCACTAGCAGGAATACCTGACATCCTGCTTCATGCAATTGCCAATACAGCATAGGCTTGATGAAACTGTGATCACATTAGGTATCTATATGAAATCGTTCACCGCCAATTTTCTATGCCACCTACGAAGGCTCCCACTAAGATCTAAAGACAAAACATGTTGTTATGACCTGTATTGGGGTTCTGTAAGAGATTTCTCATGTAACTGGTAGATTCATTTAACCAACAGATCCAATTCCCCACTTCTGTACTTGCAAGGACAAAACAATATTCCCAAGTATTAATTTATCATTTACACCCATTCCCCATATACACAAATTTATAGCATAGACCTTACACATCAAGATAATTTCTGTTATTTTTTGCAGAACTGAAAGATGCTGTTACATTTGAGATTCTTAGAGCAGTGAATACGAAGAGTAGTGGCATCCTGGGATGTGATGCCATGCAGTCTGGTAGGAGGTTACTGACATTTCCCAGGAACATACCTCCACCGCCAGGTACGAAGAGTAAGCCAAGCAAGCAACAAGTAAAGTAAGATGATTACTGCTTGCTCTTTGGCCCTGAAGATGGAGGTAGTTATGTTCCTATGAAACACCAGTGAACTTCTACCAAACTACACAGCATTATATTCCAGAGAGCACTCTCTGAAAACACCAATTTTACACCAAAAACAAGTTTTTGTTTCCTTCACTTTTACTTCCAAACTGTGAATAAAATTGCCAAATTAATATACTAAAATGTAAGAGGAATACAGATTACTATATTCACCTTCTGTACAACCTGATTGACTGTTGCAACCCAGCGTTTATGGTAATAGATTCTGAGTGGGCGTGCCTCCTCGTGACCCGCTTCAACATAAGGATGAAGATAATCTTTGATATAAAGATCAGCAGCACTGCAAAGCAAAGAACATTACACTCAAAAGAACTAGAATACAAATGAAATAATATTTCAGAACTTTCTTGCCATGCTGTTACTGCATTATAACAACTGTTTCAGGCTTTTTACCAAATCTGACAACCACACAATAAAGTAAAAATACCTTTCAACTTATTTTTACTGCCTTTAATGTCTAAAACTGCTCTGAAGTTGCATCAGCACCAGAGAGTGGTGTATTATTATTTTTTTATTGCTAGTGGGGTGGGACTAAGTCCCTTGTACTGCGGCCACTTCTGGTCTATTGTACCAGCCCCAGATGATAGGTGAGGGTGATTGTGGAGCAATTGGTGGAATGACAATTGGCAGGGGAAACCGAAGTACTCGGAGAAAACCTTCCCCAGCGCCACTTTGTCCACCACAAATCCCGCTTGACCAGACCCGGGATTGAACCCGGGCCGCCATGGTTGGAAGCCTCCGACTAACCGGTTGAGCTATGGCACGGCCCTATAGAGTGGTGTATCTTGTTATGTTCTCATCATAAAGCTACTGTACTTGAGCCAGCCAAAGAATTTTGACAGATAATGGGGACAGGAGTTGCTAGAAGAGGGCTCTCTTTTCCCACTCTACCAACCTTGCCTGCCTGTCAGTGCCACTCGTCTAATGATGCAGAATGAGTAATTCAGCCAATGGAGTTACAGTGAGGGCAAAACAGGTGGGGAGGGTAGACAGAGCAGGGGATGATCCATGAGAATTCTCTGCTTGTCTCCACTACAGCCTCTATTCCAAGAGTATGATAGGACCAAAATTCACCACACTGGAGATCTCACTGAATACAGGAATTTTCTTCCATAAGGTTGCCTACTTAAGGGATTATGTACCCTCAAAGATGTCTTAGACAGGCAATGAGACCAAAATCTGTATACAAAGTTAAACAATCATGTCACAAATCTCACCTGTTGGAATGTGTGCATACTAGCACACGAGTATCAGGCTGAAGTATAAGTTGTTTAATGGCTTGAGCCAATGTATACGTTTTACCAGTACCAAATGGTCCTAGAGAAAAAGTAAAGGTATCAAACACAAAATAATAAAATGAGGTACAGCATGTAATAATAATATCTTAGGAAAAGTTATGAAACAATTAGAAAATTGGTTCTTGACAAACAATCTTATAATAAATATGGAAAAGACCAAAAAGGATCTAGCTCAATTCATAGACCCATTATGTATTTTAGTAACAAAGAAATAACTTATTTATCAAATTTAAAATTTTTATGTATTTATATCACAGCAAGCTTACGTTGGGCCACTCATGTACAATACCTTTGTCAAAAACTAAACAAAGCTACTTATTTAATTAAATCCTTATGAGACTCAGTAAGTATACCTGTATCAAGTATTTATGTTACAAAAGTTGAAATCTATACTAAAATATTGTACTATATTGGGGGGGGGGAGCAAATGACAGTAACGCAGTATTTAAAATACAGAAAAAAGGTCTAAGACTTATTAAAGGAGTTAAGCTGTAGAGGTTTGTTTGGTGATTTTAAGATCTTAACTGTAACTTCATTATACATATTTGAGATCTTGTGCTCTATAAACAAGAATAAGATGTATATGACTCAATATTCCAATATTCATAAGTGTAACACCTGGAAAGCTTCGAAATGTGGTGTTGGAGAAGGATGGAGAAGATCAGTTGGACCGATTATGTGAGAAATGAAGAAGTGTTAATTAGAGTCAGTGAGCAGAGGAATATCCTACACGAAATAAGAAAACGGAAGGCTAATTGGATTGGTCATATCTTACGCAGTAACTGCCTTCTAAAGGAAGTTATTGAAGGAAAGAAAGAGGGGTGGATAGAAGTGACCAGAAGACGAGGAAGAAGACGTAAGAAGATGCTGGATGACCTTGGGGACAGAAGAGGATATTTTCATTTGAAGGAGAAAGCTCTAGATCGCATCAAGTGGAGGAACTGTTTTGGAAGGGACTGTTGACCTGTCATCTTGACAGATTACTGATGAATGAATGAATAACACAAAAGAGGAAACAGGATTTGTATGTTCAATTATGTAACACTGCTCATTGTAAAAAATTACAATTAACACGTGAATAAAAATACATAAGAACTAGGAACCGGATTTTTATACCCTAATAATCCCTTAAATATGCATGCATTTATGCATGAAAAACTTCCGAAATATGCACTTGGCAATTTATACCTTTTCAACTTTGTAATAACAATCTGAACCTCAAAAGGGCTAGGATCAGATACTAACAGCTCAGCTGTATGTATTTCTATCTGCCTACCATCACTGACCCTACGTACATTCAATAATTGAGAGAAGTAGTTCTTCCACCTGTTCAAAATGTTGTGGGAATCTGCAAACACATTATCATTCTCAGCAAGCTGTCTGACATTTTACAATTATCACAGTTCTGTTCATTAAACCAAACTTTTCCCACTACTGCCCAGCTTCTCTTATAACAAATACAGTTTTCCCAGCAGCAACAAAATAGTATAAATAGTGTTGGCTTTTCTGTGTTATTCTGGTGTAACAGCCGACAGAATGGCTAATGCTGCTTTTGTAATGCATACGATGCACAGAACTACTGTGCCTCATGCTGCAATGATGCACCTGTAAAACCAATAGCCTATTCTGAATGAAACATATATATTGTGACATGTTGCGCAACGGACAACCCCTCCCTCCCCCAGCAGTAATGTGGCAGCTCTGACCACGGTGATGTAGCCTCCCAACCCGGGCTGCGTGGCACCACTTCCTACTGTGACGTAACACACAACGCCGCAATTGCTATGTACCCGTAAACAACTCCCATCATTGTGGCTAGCAACACGGTGCCAGACAACAGTGGTGCCTATCACGTGGCTGTTTTTTGCGTTGTCCGGAACGAGGGTTTATAAGGGAACTACACAGCCACCAAAGACAGTCTAAAGCGTATCAGCTGCCGAAGTGAGTTCTCAAGTCAGCAGCCTACGAGTTAAGTTGGAATCTAGCCAGCAGTGAGCAGTAAGGAGTAAATTGAATTGTAGTAGTCACCGATTTCAGTTGTAACGAGTGGATCGTGACAAAGTGAACTGATTTGTGTGTAGGGTATGTAAATTGTGTAAACCCGTAACATTGTTATAATTAATTGTAACCGAGATTTGTAGGTTGTTAAATAAACCAATTAACAATCTCTACGGCATATTCAGTAACGAAACACGTTACAATATACTGCCCCATAAATGGGTAGCTGTTGTGGCTGCACTTTCCTGTTTCTCTGCACGTGATAGAGTCCCGAAGCTGGTACATTAATTAATTTCATGTAATTACCCCACAAGATTTCTTTCTCTTGTAACTTATCTTAATTATTGCACTGTAGCCTTGGTCTGTGGAATAAGAGCTACACAATATAGGTCACAAAAATTATATAAGTCCAATTACCTATGATAAGAATAGGCGGCAAGGGACAGTCAACAGGCGTGGTGATGGCAACTATCGCTTCCTTTTGTTTCAAATTCAGTCTACTGTCCAGTATGTCACTCCACTGCCTGTATAACAGGACACAAAATAATATATTATTAATGGTAAAACCCTGAGCACATATTAGAAAATTGGTTCCACGAGGGGTAGTAAAAACAGTAAAATATAAAAATGTTGATGACAGCAGTTTCAGCTAAAACATAGAATAACAAATTTTCTTTTTTGATACATGCATAAAATAAGCTGTTTCTTACTTAAATCAAGTATGGTGAGTACAAAAATAGCAGTCACAACACGCAGGTTTTTTGGTGTCCATAATTTTTGTTTTTTGTATGCAAGACATATGAACAAACATACCAGTTATTATGCAATTCTGAACAAAGAAGACACTTTCATTCACCAACACAACACTATTTTCTTCCATTATGGCTAACACACAGTAAGAGCACCAAAAAAAGGTGACAAAGAACTGTTTTGGTTCAAGTTGCAACATGCAAAACTTTTGTTTTCTGATTTGGGATCAGCAAATTATAATTTATTTAAATATTCTGTATTCCTTTATATTCCTAAAATCTCACTGACTAGGGTAATTCACTAAACTAACCAATGAGGTGAAAACCTCATTAATATTCTATAAGTTTAATTTGCAACCATTTCATAAATACAGAAATATATTACAATTACCACAAAGCAACATACTACATTTCATTTAAAAGCAACGTATAATTTTTAACATTATCTGGGTACACAAAATGGAGTCATCTATAGGTAATTACCTTGGCCAATAATTTGTAATAAGTTTTTTCATTCGAAATAATAAGAAATACATGTAAAACAGTATAACAGCCAAAACTATTCAAGCAGCCAGCACATGATTTTCTACCTGATGTTGCAATAATTTCTAATTTACATGAAATTCCAAAATTATTGTCAAGCAGAAATTAATGCTGTCACTTCCATTCATCAGAATGCATATTGTGACATGTTGAGCTATGGATCACCCCTACCTCCCCAGCGGTACGTGGCGGTAACGTAACGCTCGCGTTACTACGGTAATAGGCGAGTTCCCGCCCCGCCACTCCCCTCCGCTGTAACGCGC
>NW_019720729.1:603440-631213 GCF_002891405.2 Cryptotermes secundus | reverse complement strand
AGCCAGTCAGTGCGTTACCAACGGGTTCTCAGTTCGCAAGTTACGAGCTACAGACGCGTGTGCGATAACCAGTGATAACCAGTTATATCTGGAGTGTGTAATTCAGGGAGACTTGTATAGCTCCCGCGTTATTAATACGTGAAGACTCTTGAAGACAGTGTTAAGAGATTTTGTTGTAGGGTTTGTAAGGTGTGGAAACCCTTAATATTGTGATAATTAATTGTAGCCGCTATTTAGAGATTGTCAAATAAACCAATTAACCATCTCTACGGCGTATTCTGTAACGAAACACGTTACAATATTATGAACTTGCTCAATACTACAAAACAAAAAATTCATATTAGTTAGGAAGTAATATTTAATTCTGATAATAAGCTTTACATCAGTACTTAATAAAATGTAATCTGACAACATTTCCAAAATGCATTTTGAGGAATTACAAGCTAAAAGATAAACGTCAACCATGGCAGCTTTGGCAAACATTTACTGTTAACTGATGGCAAGGAAAAACAATCCTGTGCCTCTGCATTATGACCTCGCGGCATAGCGGAAGCCTTACTTGCTGCCCGTCTCAGGAACAAGCATTATCTACCTTAAACGGCTTTAGAAAAGAGGCCTAAAATGACAGTTTAACTTCATTCAATCAACAATAATGAGGAGCTAATGAAAGGTTTCGAAATGTGCTGAGCTCACATGCATCAGAGTTCTTTGACAAAGACATACAAAAACTTATTCCCCGATACAGTTGCCTCAATTCCAGCAGTGACTATGTTCAGAAGTAGCTGAAGTATGTACATATTTTTTGTACATAATAATTTTTTCTTGTTGCTTGTTTTGTTAACAGCTCACTGGAGGTTACTTTCTGAATAGCCCTCGCAATATGAACTCACAAACATGACATACTACAATGTGTCAAATTTATTACAGTCATATCCTACTTTCAATAACACATCACACACTACAGAATACTGCCACAGTCAATAAGTTCGTGGAATGGCCGCAAAGAGTCTTACGGGAATTTACTGCCAATATGTTTCAGCGATGTTTTTGACAGCTATATCAACGTTGGCAGACTTGCCTAGCAGCCAACGGCAAATATTTTGAGGGCCGATGTGGATCTGTGTAAGTGTATGTGAATACCTTGTAATATGATGCGATAAAACCACATTCCACGAACTTAATGACTCTACCACGTATAACTGCAAAAGCAAAAACTGATTTTAAAACATGGAAGACTTAAACAAAATCATAATATTACAATGACCTCAGAGAAACAGGATGCAGGGATGTGGAATGGATTCATCTGGCTCATGATGGAGACCAGTGGTGGGCTCTTGCTCTTTGAAATTTGTCCATTCTTTGGTTTTCCAGTGCATGCATCCACCCCCCCCCCTTCTCGGTTGCAAGCCACATAGCATCTCAAATTACATTGTATTTTACTGCCTTAATTTTGTGTAACCCATAACTTAAAACTGGATATATGCAAACATCGGAGTAGTTATAGAAATGATACTGGTGGCAGGTAGCAAAGCAAGTGTTACTCTTGAGGACAAATTATATGTGATTAAAGGGTATGAATGTACCACCCACGGATTCAGAGCCTTCAGCTTCTGCAGGGGAGCCTAACCAAACTGATCTTGCTCCTACATCTTCACCCCTTCTAATATCTTATGAGTCATCTGATCATATTTTTGTAAATTGCAATCATAGTGATATTAACACAAAATTTTGAAACAAAAATTTACTATTAAACTCTTGGACAGCTATTTTGGAACACATGCCCTATATAAGGGTTAAAGTTAGCTAACTTATTGTGATTTAACTTTACTCAGTGATTTACATTAATTGTAGATAACTAGAGACATGTGTGCTTCATTAATCTGCTTCCAAAGCAAGCTAACGTTTAGGTACACTATAGTCTGTCAAATGATATTCCATTCAGTGAAACAAAAACAATCAGGGCATGCAAACACAAAAATATTTTCTTGCAGAGTAGAAGTAAAAGCCAAGCATGTCATAATACAATATGTGCAATTTTTCTCATATTTTCACATAGAGAAAATTTCTTCTAATCCATTAAAGTTGTCTTGTATGCCATACCGACTATGTAAAGGTTCCAAATCGTATGCACCTCCAATATATGAAGATATTCAAATAAGTTTCAAGCAGTCTACCTAAGCAGTCTTACTAATGTCTGTCTTCAGAAGCATCTAACATCTACACAAAATTCATATTTGTTCTACAGACTGCTAATAGCATATTTTAGATCAGTGGTTCTCAACCTCTGTCAGACCGCGGCCCAGTAAATTCTTTTTTCTACAAGATGGCCTGGTATAATTGATGCCAGGGCCTGGTACTGGACCACAGTCCAGTGGTTGAGAAACACTGTTTTAGATCACAAATCATATCCATGAAAGTTATCAAATCACTATAAAAATAAAATATTTTTTCAATTTCAAAAACATGTATTACAGTACATGGATATTTTATGAGCTACACACGTTATAAACATAAATTAATGGAGAACAATGCATCTTAAACCATAATCAACTGATATCAAATATGAAGTTACAAACTCATGCAAGAGAGTGACTTTCAGTTTACATACAGTGCACTAAAAAGACAAACATACTCATTTCTCTACTGCTGACTTCAGCTGTCAGCCATCTTACCTTTGTGGCGTCCACGGTATGCTTGGTTCAAGATAAGTATCAGGGAAAATAACACGAAAGTCAGCAATCTTATCAATTGCATAATGCCATTCACAGTAAGGGACCCTGTTTAGCTGGAACTGCACTTCAGCTAGAAAGTCTGTCTCTGGCTTCATATTCAGAGCATGCACTGTTGCAGCTGACAATCGGAGGTAGATCATGTTTTTCCCTTTATCTTCAATCAGGGCTTCATAAACTGTAAGCTTCAGTTTACTCGCATCATCATCAGTTTCTACAGAACCCTGTGGTACTCTTTGCTGAGTTTTGGTCCCGCCTGCATTTCCTGGTAAAAAATTTTAGACATTTCAGAAACAACGAAAAAATACTGAAATTACACTCGGCTAGAAAAGCTTGTTCGTTTAGCACAACATTTATATATACCCACAGAGAATTATGACAAAAGCAAAGACATTTTTAACTCTTCAGAGTCTAACATAGAGGCAGGTCACTGTAGCAGCAAAATACCACTGTACACAACATCAAGGAAAGCATATCTCTGATCTCAAACTGAGATAAATAACATAGTTAAGAATATCTTGCCCAGATGCTAGCATCAGTCAAAGCCTGGGTGCAAATACAGTGACTACATATAACACTGTCAAGTGTTGGGTGTTTGTAACGCAACAAATAACTTCACGCTGTTTTGGATCTTAGCAAATTTACTGAACACTCGCTCTTACACTTACACAATTTCACAATCACTGTCATCTGTAGTATCACAATTACTTCTCCTGCTGTAGTCACTTCCACTCACTTGATACAACTCAATAAAAACTCGTAGCTGCTGGACTTCAACTCATACTGAATACTCCATCCTCAATACTAGTAACTCTCTCTCTGACAAATACTCCTCATTATGTAGCTTCCGCACTGACAACACAGAAAACAGTTACATGATAGCTACCACTGATGCATAACGTCGTGTTTACCGACTGACTAGCAATAGTCGCTGCACGGACTCGCCTGTGGCGTGAGGTCACAGCCTAGCGGGGAGGGGTGTTTACCAAGCATTGCGTAGTTACGGGATCAATGAGGTATGTCACGTCACTTGCACTTCCTGTTGTGCAATCCAAGTGTTCACAAAGTTGTCGCCTAGCAACATGCCAATACAATTCGCAACTCTCACATTGTGCACATGCCCCGAGGCCTCTGTGGCTCAACAGTCCCTGCATAGAGCCAATACACCACAATATGTATTATACGTGGTGCAATCCAAAAGTTCCCGAACTATATTAATAAAAACTATTACATCTTACCTAGATCTTATTCTGCACCATTATCTTCAAAGTAGTCCCCTTTGGAGCGCATACACCGATCCCAGCGTTCCCCATGGTGGGTGGGGAACAACTGCCATCTTGTTTTTAGCCAAAAATTCCTGCACAGTGTAAGCTGTATGCGGTCGTGCATTGTCATGGTGGAGTACCCATTCGTTTGTGCACCACTTCTCTGGACGTTTTCTCCTCATGTTCTCCCTCAAACGCCTTAGAACATGGCAATAGAACTCTTTATTGACTGTCTGACCAGGAGGGACGAACTCCTTATGAACAATCCCGTCAATATAAAAAAAAAACAGATCAACATGGACTTAATGTTGCTCTTGACTTGTCGGGCTTTTTTTGGCCGAGGTGAAGAAGGGCGACAATTGCTGCTTGCTTTCAGGGTCATAGCCATAAACCCAACTTTTGTCACCATTGACAACCTTCGAAAGAAAGTTCGGATCCTCTTGAAGCTGTTGCTGAAGTTCCCTGAAGACTTCCAAGCGATGCTTCTTCTGTTCATTTTGCAGCAGTCGTGGTACAAACTTCGCCGCAGTCCTCCTCATGTTCAGTTCCTCTGGCAAAATTCGTTGACATGTACCGTAACTTAGTCCCAAGGTGTTACAGAGGTCTTGGATGGTCAGTCTACGATCTTGCAGAATCAGATTCCTACCTTTCGAGACATTTTCTGATGTTTTGCCCGCTGACGGCCGTCCCGAACGATCATCATCATCAGTCGATGTTCGGCCATTTTTTAAACGCTTATACCAGTCGTAAGTTTGTGTCTGGCCTAAACTGTTGTCACCAAAAGCTTGTTTCAACATTTGGTGCGTTTCTACAGCGGTTTTCCTAAGTTTAAAACAAAACTTTATACCGACACGCTACTCTCTCAGGTCAGCCATCGTAAAACTGCAAACTCACGGAAACACAACAATGGAAATATGTTCACCAACAATAAACCCAACCACTCAACTCGACGCCGCTTGCCACACTGATTCAAGAAGGATGTGTGAGGAGACGCCTAGCGGTATTTTGATGTACTCATAACCATTCGCGCGCAAAATTCAAATTTTGGAAACTTTTGGATTGCCCCACGTATTCCTTTCAACATAACACTATTTCCGGCAGGAGGAGTTTGCTGTCTCAGATGACATGTTTTGGCACACATGTGCCATCTTCAGGTACAGTTTTTAGTTGCAATTATTGCATCATGCAATTGCATACAATTTTTTTTATGTAAACAGTTGATCCACTGGTGTGTTTACACAAAGTACATGACAGAATAATTGTAACTAAACACTGAACCTAATGATGGCACACATGTGGCAAGCATGTCATCCTACACAGCAAACTCCAAGTGCCAGAAACTGTGTTGTGCTGACAGGAATATAATAAATATTATTTACAGTGACTTACAACAGAATGCAACAATATATGAGAAAATATATATTAAAATCCCCTTCCAGATTTATTTGGGGGGAAAATAAACTCTTAATATGAGAAAGTCCTTAAATGGAGGCAATTAAATGAAAATTATTAAACTGGGATCCTTGTAAGTGAATGATAAGCAAGGCAAAATGTCAACTAAAAGATCAACGGGTTCCAGTGTATATGTTTATTGTATAATAATGAAAATTCTAATACCCCTGCACTACCTGTTTATAAGCAATGAGAATCACGGCATCCATCTTTAATGTCATTCTTTGACTCCACAGTGTGCTTCGAGGAGCTAATGACTTTAACTGTAAAAAATGTCAACTTCCACAACCATAATAATATTAAAGTAACATTTTTACTTCTATGTTTCTTTCATTTCCTGAAAAACTGTGAATTTACACTCATGACTATAATGTGAAAAGTTACAAAAATTACTAATTTTTAAGACTTAATTAAGGAGTTAGACTTAAGTTGCTGTAGCAACACGATTTCTAAACCTGTCCTCTACATTCCACTGGTATCACTACCTACATGCTGGGGATATCAACAACTTTTAACATTTTGATGAACCACTCTTCTGGTTACACTGATAACAGAATTCATCACCATCATTACCCATATTTTGTGACACAATATGAAAGAAACACATATGAAATTGTGCTATATTGCAATATATAATGTGCTTAATGATAACACATAAATAAAAATATGTTCTACTATGAAAAGCTACACCAAAAAATAACAATAACTGTGAAAAAACGATCCTGAAATATCTGTCTGTAGCAATGACTTGTAAATCACACAGCAATATAACATGATGATCATTCTGAAGTCAGAATGAATTACAGAAAGCCATGTGACATGGAGGAAACCCTAACTCAAATATGTACGGTTAGGTCATGCTCACTGACATGAAGGGCAGCAGTTGCTGATGTTATCATAACAACTAGATTCACTGTGTTGGATCTGAGGTTATTAGACCAGTGACTATGAACAGTACTATCATCTGGGAGGTCATGTGATGTAACCTGGTTGAATTTACCTGAGTTTTAGAGGGACATACTGTGCTGTAACCGTACGCACCCTTCACGGAGGTATCTTATCTGTTTATGCTTAGCGATTGGGTTTGGCTGTGGAAGTGAGATGCCCCGGAGGGTTCATGGTCCTCTGAACTGGCCTTTTGTTACGAGGGACAGAAGGGAGGTTGGTGAGTCCATTGCATTCGGGGGGGTGTAGGTATACCTCCTTTCGTCCGTGCCTGTGGGGGTGGAGAACCTGTGGATCAAAACCTCTAGAAGGTGTGCAGACCTGAAGGGGTCTGTGCATTTGGTCATGAAGCCCTCCCAGTGGAAAGTTCGAGATGGCTAAGAACGTGGTTTCTGGAAGCAGCAGCGGGGGTAAGGAGTTAGTTAGTGAGTAGAAGCCGGGGAGTGAGGGAGTAGAAGCCAGGGAGTGAGGGTGTTCATGTCGAACCTGTGCTAGGGGGGTTAACCGATCGAGCCCGCATAAAAAAAAACGACGTAAGCGAGCCAACACCCGTGTACCCCTGGGATATAAGACTCATTCCGCTGAATTTAGTCGAGGCATACACTGCGTGGAAGTAAAGCGTGTGGGGACGGGTGTAGTGATGGCGACCAGCGTTTGGGGCCCGAATAGTAGCGGCTGCATATAAACAAAGGACTCTTAACAACGTGCGGCTCGATAAGGATCGGTGCTTCGAAGCCAGGAGTTCAAGATAGCGGCGGCTGGACAAGAAAAGTGTCATCGAGCAATGCTGCGGTGAAAAGGACGAACCAGGGACAGATCGGAAGACTTGCATCTTGAGGACAACCCGATTCATCTAGAGGAGAATCAACCCCGGCGATCTTCAGGTCAGGTTGGTGGAAAGTGAAAGTGACAGAGACAGACTAGGATTGTTAATAATCAGGGAAGGTATGATTACTCGCAGATATTTGAGAAACAAAAGGTTAATCGGAGACAATAATGAAGAAGGTGAAATGATGGATGAGGAGACGACGCAGTTAGAAGGCGTAATTATAGGTGAGAGTGGGGGAGATTCAGAAGGAGAAATGGACATGCAGTGTGGTCAACCGACAGAAGGGGACACAGGTGGAATCAGTGAGAGTAGGGGAGAACAACTGACGAGTGCTGACAAAAAGGGTAAAGACGACCAAATAGATATGCAAGCGATAATGTCGTGTATGAAGGAGATGTTTCGGGAGAATAGGAAGGAGAGCAATAAAAGAATGGAGATGTTCCGGGAGAGGAATTTAGGAAGGAGGGTGAAAGGAGAGGAAAAGAATTTAATGAAAGGTTGGAGAACATATGTGTTGCACACAAGCGCGACATGCTGCATCCATGAATCAGATCGCGAGTGACGTAGAACTGAGGACAGATCGGAAGATGGAAGCAATGAATAGGGAAATTAGCCTAATAACAGAGAGCACCAACGGACAGTTTCGAGCACTGACCGAGAAAGTGCAGAATGATAAAATTGAAACTACTAACAATTTTGAAATCTTGAGACAGGAAGTGACAGCATCTCACGCTCAGCTGGCTAAGCAGTCTGAGAACAGGTGTGAGAGGGTAAATCAATGCGAGAAACGAGTGGCGGAAATTGAACAGGCTAGCGGACAGATTAGCAAGCAGTATGATGTTGTCAGTAAGCAATATGATGAATTGAGGACCCGAGTTGATCTAATGAAAAATCAGAAACGAGCAGAAAGAATTGTGAAGGAGTTCAATGTATGGGGATTACTAACCGCCAATTGGATTCTAGGACTGAAAAGACCCTCTCAAGCTCAGACATCATGATTACTCATGTTAATGAACCAATAAGTAATGAAGTTTCATGTAATGGTTCTAATCCTCACAATGACGTCAATAATCAGGAGAAAGTGTGGACTGGCAACCCTGGAGAATTTGTCAGAGGGATCCTCAGTCACCCCGTAGATCTCACATTACCAATATTCGAAAACAAACCGGACCAAAACGCCCAGGCGCATTTGAATTCCTTAGGCAAATACATACAAATTAAGAAAATTCCTCCACCGCTTCAGTTAGCTGTAGCGCGGCAATCTTTAAAAGGCATTTCAGTCATGACGTGGGCTTATGCTAATTGGGATCAAATTAAAACGTTTGAGGGATTCCGCAGAGATTTCCTGGACAAATTCTGGAGCCTCTCATGTCAGGCAAGGGTTCGACTCCATATCTATCAGAATAGATACGACCCGCGAGGTGCAGCGAACTACTGTGATCATCTTATGAAGTACGCTGTGAAAGCTAAATACCTAGAACCTCCGATGTCCAACCTAGAATTCTTTAATGCCCTCAAAGAACATTATCCCCTCGGGGTAAAGAAGGCCTGGGTAGTAGCAAAACCTCAAACTCTTCAGGAGGCGGCAGCATTACTTTCTGACGTCGCAGACCTCGAAAATGATCAGGTGGATTTCGAACCAAGGGGACAGCTGCGTCATAACCAGCAGAGCAATCCTCGGTCATTTCGTCGAGATCCACGAGATGAGGATAGAGGAGGCTGGAGTCGGGAGACCCTGTGGAATGACAATCGTTACAACAGGAGACCGGATACGTCATGTGATAACCGCAACTACAACCATCATCGAGATTGGAGAACATATGGCGACCAGGGTGGAAATAACCGCCACCCGATGTCAGACCGAAATGGGGACAGAGGGGAGTCAGGCGCTTCGAACAACGCCACGGTAACTGCTAACCGGACTAGGACTGATCAAGAAAGGCAGGCGGGAAACCGAGATTAGGCGCCGTTGCGGCCGAAACTGCGCCTAAGGGCACAATAACTAGGGCCAAGATTAATGAAATTAACCCCGACGCGCCTAACAATCACTGTCCACAACCGCCAAGTACCCAATACCATGTCATCGAACTGGATGATAATGCGGCCATGTATATGATTAACGCAGGCAAGTTAGCAACGTGTCCTAAGACTGAGGTAACGGTTAGAGATATCCATGTGGAAATGATCTTGGATACCGGTTCGCAGGTATCTGTGCTTTCAGATGACATCTTTCGGCAATTAAAATTGCAAGGACCTATCATGGAGCTGCCAGTGCAATCTGTTGTTCTGATGAGCGCTTTTGGAAATAAGACGTCCCGAGTGAAGAGGCAAGCATTGATTTCATTCACAATTAATGAAGACGAATTCGAAAATAACTTCTTGATAAGCCCTCAGTTAGTTAGTCCAGGTATATTAGGAGCTGATTTTTTTGTACGAATACAAGCTCTCCATCGATTTAGTGTCAGGACACATGACGCGAGTTACTCCAGGTGAAGGGACGGGAGTTCGCAAGTACGAACTTATCTACAATCGAGAATTAAATAAAAGGGACGAGGTGATAAGATTGAAAGGGGAGAGTCAAGGCGAGGTTGTGAAGGTAAAAACCATTACTTGCGATGGAAGGGTGTTATTGCAACCATCTCTAGTTCGGACGCCATCTTTGGGATTTAGGAAGAACAGGTGTTATGAATTCGCACGCGAGAAGAAGTTTATGGATGAACCTGGATGCAGTGATGAGGAAAAATATGAAGAGATGAACGTCGCCGGTATAGAGAGAAGGAAAGCGGAGATATTAAGTAACGGCGAGGAAGAAGAAGAAGAAAGCTATGGCAATGCGCCGGTCAATAATGACGATAATGACAATTATGGTGATGAAGATTGCAATAATGATGATGAGGAAGACATGCATCCCAGTAGAAGATTAGAGGAGCCACGTGAATTAAATGTTCAGAACACCAATGACGTTATCAGCGAAGCAGTGGAAACAGCCCACTTGCGGAGCACCGAACAAAGAGAAGAAGTGAGAGCGATTCTTAGGAGGTACCAAAAATCCTTCTCCTCGACGCCTGGATTGTGCGTTAACTTCGAATATGGATTCGAATTAACTGACCATGCACCGTTTTCACATAGAGAACGCCCGATTCCGTATGCGATTAGAGATGCCGTCCGAGAGCAGATTAAGATGATGGTCAGACAAGGCATCATTGAACCCGCCACGTCACCGTACTCTAACCCTTTAGTAGTCGTCCCTAAAGCTAACAAAGTACCGCGAATTTGCCTGGACGCTCGGCGTTTAAACGCTGTAACTATTGCGAACTCCGAGAGGACACAACCGATTCAGGAATTACTACGGCAATTCGATGGAGTGCAGTTTCTATCAAGTTTAGATTTGACCGCCGCGTTCCTGCAGATATCTATGAGGCCTGCTTGCCGAAAGTACACCGCATTTTTATTCAACTCACAACAATATCAATTCTGCAGGATGGCCTATGGTCTGAAGAATAGTGGGTGTGCTTTAATCAGAGCCATGAGGAGGATATTTGGACCCGAGACACATGGTTATTTATGCCAGTACACAGACGACCTATAAATTCACTCTAATTCGTACGAGGAGCACCTGGAACATGTAGAATTTGTACTGAGAAGACTGTCTGAGAACGGGTTTACTATTAACCTGAATAAATGTAAATTCTTTCGGACGTCAATTAAGTTTCTAGGGCACATCATAGGGAATAAGGGCATATCGCCGGACCCTGATCACATAGCACCAATTCTGACTTATCCTGCACCGAAAAATCAGAAACAATTGCGGCAATTTTTGGGTACCTGCAACTTTCACCATCGATTTATTATCAATTACGCGGAATACACTGCCCCATTGGTTCCCTTACTAAAGAAAGGTGTATGCTGGAAATGGACCCATGACCACGAGGAGGCTTTCTTGGAATTGAGGAATGCGTTTGCTGCAAGCATTCACCTGGCACATCCGCGAAACGATTTAACCTACGAGATATATACAGACGCTAGCTGTTACGCAATCTCAGGAATTTTGACTCAGACTGATGAGAAGGGTCAAGTCTCCATAATCACTACCGCGTCCCGGATATTGTCTTCACCCGAAAGGAGGTATACGACATGCGAACAGGAGCTTTTGGCTGTCGTGTTTGCGTTACAAAAATTTCGCATATATGTCTATGGCAGGAAGGTGAAACTATATACGGACAACAAATCAGTGTCATTCATCGAGAAATGCGTTATAACTTCCGGTCGCGTCGCGCGTTGGGCACTGATGATCCAAGAATACGATTTGACTTTAGTCCACATCGCGGGAACGAAGAACCATTTTGCGGATACTTTAAGCCGCAACCCAGCTGGTCTCACCCCCAAGCAGGTCAACGCCCTGAAACAGCCTCAGGGAATTGTGATCGCTCGCATTGATCTTGGCCTGGATGTGTCGATGCAAAGAGACATAAGAAACTTAGCCATTATTCAAGAAAGGGATCCTGATTTGCAAGAAATCCGTAGATTGGTAAAAGAAGGATGCGAGAATTTGAAAGAACGATTCCTAATACACGAAAATTTGTTATATACCGTAGATACGAGGAGCGGGACCCCATGGAAAGTAGTCGTACCTCGGGAGTTGGAAGAAAAACTGATAACTTATGTTCATTTAGCAAAAGGTCATGCAGGAACTGACAAGTGTGTTGAGAGTATAAATGCAATGTTCCATCTCAAGAACTTGGGACGCAAAACACGGAAATTATTAAGCCTTTGTGAGGTCTGCCAAAAGGTGAAGTTCCCCAACTGGAAGTATGAAGTGGAGCCCAGACCGCACCTCCCGGAAAGAAAAGGACAGCTCATCAGCGTGGATTTCTATGGACCGGTTCCGCAAGGGCGAGGGGGAGTCAGGTACCTGTTTGTGTGCCTGGATGTTTTCACTAAATTCATAAGACTGTACCCGTTGAAATCAGCCACAACCAAGGCGTGCCTGCAGAGAATCATGGACGACTTACATCCCTCACGTAGTAAAACCGGAGATGATTTTATCGGACCACGGGACACAATACACGTCTAGGAAATGGAAAAATGGATTGAACGAACTCGGAATTAACGTTCGATTTACCCCTATCAGGAATCCTCAATCAAATCCCGTCGAGAGGTTTATGAGAGAAATTGGGAAGGCGTGTCGCATCTACTGCGAAGAGAACCATAAGAAATGGCCGGAACTAATTCCTCACCTCGAATCCTGGGTAAACGAGACAGTATCTGAAGCGACAGGCTTCACGCCACGCGAATTAATGTACGACGAGGATGCGCCACGATTATTCTCAGAATTACTACCCACCTCACCCGAGGAAGAAGCAGAGCCGCTAACGTCGGAACAAAAAGCAATCCAAGCATTCGCCCGATTGAAGAAACGCGCGGAGAAACGGGAGCAACGCAGGAAAAGAGGCCTACGCAAATGGAACCCGGTTGTAGGGGAGGAAGTTTTGGCCGAAGCGTGCCGCTTGTCAGATGTGAACCGAGCCATCACTCACAAATTTGCTCGCCCATATGAAGGACCCTTCCATATAAGTTGGATAGTATCGCCCACTATATTTGAGATTTTCGATGAAAAGGGGAGAATTAGAGGCATATTTATTAAGGGGGCTCTGAAGAAGTTCCGACGCTAAGGACCCACCGCTACATACATCCATTAATTTTGGGACGGAATAATGCGCCTATCCTCTAAACCCCCATTCCATACCTCTGACAAATTCACATGGCGTTGGGTGATGAATTGAAGTCATAATAAGATAATAACTGTTAAGATAGGTATAAGGAATAAACATGATCTGTTGTTATAATGTTAAGAGTGGAGCGTCCCCATGAAGAATGGATGAGGATTGGAGGTATGAATGTATGATGAGGAGGGGAAAGGTGAAATCCCCGTAGTGCTTGTGGTTACTCATTTGATCGCAGTATGGTAGCTCTAATAATATATGTTGAGAACATCGGTGATTTGAGATCAGTTCAGTATAGGGAAGCTAAGTTTATCATCAGATAAGGGAACCGAGTTCTATCCATATCCTAAAAGTGTATCGTCGGAAGAAGAAAATTACGGAAGATAATATTAAAATAGTATCGTCGAGCGAGTGAGTGGAGAGAGATAAAAGAGTGGAAGGAAGAAGGGAGAGAGAGGTTCTAAAAGTGAAATCATCGAAACAAGAATGTGAGTGGTGATAGATAAGTGGCCTGAGACGCGTAAGGAAGATGTGCTGAAAGTGACGTCGCTGAAAATTGAGTGTAAAGTTAAATGTAGATGTGGGCGTTGGCCCTACTGAGGAAATAATAGTTGGTTAGAATTATCAGAAGGCAGGTACCGATAGGAGTGTGAGTGAGCTATTGTGATGTAAGCGGAGAGATTCCCGAAGCAAAGACTGTCAATCACTGAGTGTCGAGGCTACCCACTTGATGTAACTGGAGTAATCCTAGGAGAATGATAGGATTATAAGGATTATCATCTTAGCATGTGGAATTTTATTTGTAACGTGGGGACGGTCCATTATATGTGTAAGAAGTCTTGTATTGTTTGATTTTAACTTAAGTGTAATTTAGTACGTGAAGGGCGTACATGAGAGTGTCATGAAATCAGAGAAACTTCTTTCATCACATGTGTTTTGGAAGTTACCTGATTTAACGGGGGAGTTTGTAACTGTACGCACCCTTCACGGAGGTATCTTATCTGTTTATGCTTAGCGATTGGGTTTGGCTGTGGAAGTGAGATGCCCTGGAGGGTTCATGGTCCTCTGAACTGGCCTTTTGTTACGAGGGACAGAAGGGAGGTTGGTGAGTCCATTGCATTCGGGGGGGTGTAGATATACCTCCTTTCGTCCGTGCCTGTGGGGGTGGAGGACCTGTGGATCGAAACTTCCAGAAGGTGTGCAGACCGGAAGGGGTCCGTGCATTTGGTCATGAAGCCCTCCCAGTGGAAAGTTCGAGATGGCTAAGAACGTGGTTTCTGGAAGCAGCAGCGGGGGTAAGGAGTTGGTTAGTGAGTAGAAGCCGGGGAGTGAGGGTGTTCATGTCGAACCTGTGCTAGGGGGGTTAACCGATCGAGCCCGCATAAAAAAAACGACATAAGCGAGCCAACACCCGTGTACCCCTGGGATATAAGACTCATTCCGCTGAATTTAGTCGAGGCATACACCGCGTGGAAGTAAAGCGTGTGGGGACGGGTGTAGTGTCAATCTTCTTGGCTGAAAATTGCCACCTGATTCTATTTTCCTGGCCCACTCTTCGACCCTACCCGAAAGATGGAAAGTGCATATTCTTCTGAAAGTTGCTAAAATTCCACATAACATTACATGCCAGAAGATACCTACTTACTTACTCCTGAAGCTGAGCCCTTCTTGAGGAGGCCAATTCTGCAGCTACTCGAGAATTTCCCAGCATTTTATGGAATCCAAAGGTTCATTACCATGTTCACAAGAGCCCTCCACTGGTCCCTATCCTGAGTCAACTAAATCCAATCCATACAATCCCATCTGTCTATGATCCATTTTAATATTTTCCACCCACCTACATCTTGGTCTTCCCAGTGGTCTCTTTTTCCTTCTGGCTTTCCCACCAATATCCTATATGCACTCCTCCCCATTTGCACTACATGCCCTGTCCACCTCATTCTCCTTGACTTGATCATTCTAATTATAATTGGAGAAGAGTACAAGTTATGAAGCCCCTCATTATGCAGTTTCCTCCAACCTCCTGTCACTTCATCTCTCTTTGGTTCAAATATTCTCAACACCCTGTTCTCAAACACCCTCAGTCTATGTTCCTCCTTTAATGTCAGAGACCAAGTTTCACACTCATATAGAACCACATGCAAAATTATAGTTTTTTATATTCTAATTTTTATGTTTTTGGACAGAGACGGGAAGACAAAAGGTTCTGGACTGAAAGGTAGCAAGCATTACCTGAGTTCAATCTCCTCTTAATTTCCTCCTGAATCAGGTTTTGATTTGTTACAGTTGTTCCCAAATATCCAAACTGTGCCACATTTCCAAAACATCTGTTACCTATCTTCATGTCATGATTTTGCCCTGCATTTTGGTGATGAGACAGCAACATATAGTAAGTTGTCTCTGTGTTTACGTCTAGACCAACCTCCTTACTTGCGTCAATTAAAGTTTGTGTGTTTTTGTTTATGTTATCTATATTATCACCCAGTAGGCCAGAAGATACTACTCTTCATAATCACATTAATCTTTTCTACTTTTTGAGATGAAGATGAATAGTTTCAAGGTTTAAATAATTGTGTAAAGTCTTATCAGATCATTCCAATGTCACTTGGGATTCAGCTTCATTGTCTGGTAAACTGTGTCTACTTTTAGCTGTATGAGCAGTCAGTAATTTACAACTTATAGTAGTAATATTTAAGCTTTTTTAAAGTTACTGATATGCTATCCCCATAAATTCTAACAACAAAACTGGAACAAAAAAACAGAAATAAAAATAACATGGACAAAAATGTATGAAACTACCTGAATATCAAATGTAAATATTCTTCTTATATTTCAAATTTGAGGAGTTCAAGAAAATGTTCTCATTTGTCATACCTGATTCTTGTTTCGATGAAGCAGCAGCTGCAGTTATCAGAACTGTTGTACAGTTATTGAGTATGAGGCGGCCAGCTGATGTATCCTCAGACACATCTTTACCAAGGTTCATGAGCGCAAATAATTCTCCTGAATGAGCATACTTTGCAGTACTAGTTGCTACACCACATGGAGCAAGTAGGTAGCAATCCGCAAGACGTAACCTGGCTGTCAGATTGTACCTAGCCACCTATAAACATAACAGAAATTAATTCTCTCTTGTGACAACATTCATATAGGAGGCAAGATACCTCAGTGTGCATAACAAGTAGAATACAGGCCAGACAACAGAAGAATCAAGATTTGAATCAAAGGAGGAGGAAGAGACTTTTGTCATCTGTACAGCATCCAGACTGACTCTGGAACCTGAACAGCCTCCTGCCTGTGAGAGTACTAGGGGCTCTTTATTTGAGAATAAAACAGTTTGGATATGAAGCTGTTCACTCACCTCCATTTAGTGCCAAGATTAGAATTCATGTAAATACAACTATCCTGCCACTTACAACTTCATGGCATGATGCTTAATTAAGGGCAGGGACAAGGCCACACCATAGCTCAAGCAGTTACTCGCTGGCTTCCCACTGCGGCGGCCCAGGTTCGATCCTGGGTCTGGTCAAGTGGGATTTGTGGTGGACAAAGTGGCGCTGGGGCAGGTTTTCTCCGAGTACTTTGGTTTCCCCTGCCAATTTTCATTCCACCAAATTCTCCATCATCATAATCATTCGGGGCAGGCTACAATATGCCAATCAGTGGCCGCGGTGATGAGTGGACCCAGTTGGACTCCACCCCTCAATAAGCAATCCAAAAAGAGAGAGAGAGAAAGGCAGTGACAACTTTACCTTTTTTTTTTTTACCTTTATGAAATCTCTAGGAAATGACCATGAAGGATTTAATACTCCAAATGCAGTTAAATATAAGAAGAGACTTGGAACATTCCAGAAACTGGCATAGATCCTTATACAGTGACAAGAGAGCTGAAAGTTCTGCAAGTAGAGCAATCTTTTACTAACAGTGGTTTTGCAGATCATGGATATCCATTTGCATCCAGGTTTGCCAGCAATAAATAGTATTTGGTTTTATGTGTCTAAATCTGAGTAACATACTTTATGTCGAACATTACTAGACCCCTTTTAATTTAGTGAAGTCTCAGACAGCTTAGACTTTGATGAGTGTTAACATTGGCTGTAGTTCTCAAACAACCAAAGCCTTGGTCTTCCTAATCATGTTTTCAGGAGTACAACTTACATGCTTGACAAGGGACTGCCATATTACATACTGAGACTTAAACTTGACAAATTTTTAGAAAACCTACAAAGGAAACGTTTTTCTCTGAACCAACATTCCCATACAAAGGCCACACACATGGTGAGAATGACAGCACTCCAAGCACAGCACTTGATGTCTACTGATGAACTTCCCTCTGCCCGTTTTCACCTATCCTAATCAGGTCAAGGAACTTGTTGTTATCACTGCCAGCCTTCAAGCAAACAGAATGGCTAGACAGCTGGGGGAGAATACAGGGCTGTAAAATGGAGAAGAAGTGTAGACACTACAGCAGTGTGGAGGAGCTCAATCCATGGGGCTTCTAACCATGACTTCAGCTCTGTGAAGGGTTCAACATATAGAGAAAAAATCAGCTTTACTTCATCACATGTCTGTCTTCTAATGCCACACCCTGATAGTCAAGTCACTTGTGCTTTCAACTTTAATTGGCTGGTGTATTCGTAAAAGAAATAGGTAAACTTTTCCCTGTGCTTAACCAATTAAGCACTACGCCATGAAGACATATGGGGGAGTGCTGTATTTGTAACTCTTTCTATTGTGGTGGCCCTGAGTTGAAGTCAAAACAAGGCAGGCAGAATTTAGCAAACTGCAAAGGATGGCCTGCTTGGGAATTATAGGAGCAATGAGAACAGCTCAAACAGCTGAAATTGAAGTCCTCCTTGGACTCCCCCCCCCCATGACACCTGCAGATGGAAGCGGATGTCAAGGCAGGAAATTATACACTACCTTGCAATGATCAATGGAAACCCAAATCTGAAGGTTTTTGACATGCATACAGGTCATGAAAAAAGAACCCCTCCTGCAGATGAGGCCTGATATAATGATACAGAGACATGTCTGTCATAAACCCTTCATGATCAGATGCCCTGGTAGAAGTGAATGGAAAGAGGGGTTTCACCCCGACAGAAAGGGGGAACTAAGGCACTGGAGCTGGGGTGTATTGCGATGGTACAAAGCGAAAACTTAGTTTTAGCCTTGAGCAGTACACAACAGTATTCCTGGCAGAATGTATGCCATCAGGGCATGTCCAGTTCAGAATCTAGATAGGAACTATAAAAACGGAAATATGTACATTCTATCAGACTCTCAAACTGCCATTAAAGCACTTGGTACACACCAAATCACTTCAAAATTGGTCTGGGACTGCCACAAATCCCTCATACAACTGGCCAAACATAACAGAGTTCAGCTGATATGTGTGCCAGGTCATGAGGGTATTGTTGATAATGAAATGGCAGATCAGCTGGCAAGAATGGAATCTGAACATCTGTTCACAGGACCTGACTCAGCTTGCGGCATCTCAGTAGGAGTTGCCAAGAAAGCAGTCAGGGACTGGGCAAACAAAAATCAAAGAAAACATTGGGAATCTGTAACCAGACTCAGACAAGCAAAGGGTCCCATACTAGAGCCCTCTGCCAGAAGAATGAAGGACTTTTTCAAATTAAGCAGACACCAATTAAGATGGCTGGTAGGACTATTTACAGGACACTGTCACCTAAAAGGACACCTTTTCAAACTGGGATTGACAGATGACCCAACTAGCAAAAGTTGCCTAGAAGAAGAGGAATCAGCCACACATATGCTATGTGATTATGAGGCTATAGATTATCATAGATTTCATCACCTGAGTCAGTTCTTTATGGAAACAAGTGACTCTTATGATGCCCCCACAAGAAAAGTCCTACCTTTCATTCAAAATGTAGGATTAATAAAGGGTTAATCAAAACAGGAAGCACAATAGATCACTGAAGGTCACAGTCCAAGGCCAGACTATTATGGGCCACCCCCCATATATTCATTCAACTCTACTCTCACATGTATGTCCTGAAAAATGTCTGTTCAAATTCAACCTGTGCAAAACAAAGTCCTGCTGAACTTCGATTCCCTTAATATTTGAAGAATTTTGTGACATGAATATAATTAGATCCAGAAATTTTATTTAGTGTTAGAAAAATGAGCAGTACACTAACCTGTTCATATCTTGCCATTTCCTCAACACAGAGCAGTTCATGAATGCGAGCGCGGTAATTATTCCGAGTCAGTTTCTTCTCTGTAACTGTTGACTGTGTGAGGGTGAATGTATCTCCACGAGGACTAGGATATGCATTCAACAGATCTCTCTCACGTTCACTGTCTTTCGCGATGGCTGCTGGAGTAGGCACCATGGGAGTAATTGGAGAGGAGAACGGTACAATATCTGCATTTGTTGTATCCCATCGTTCTGCAGTTGAGAGAACCAGCTCTTTACGAATCTCTTTCATTCGATCAACATCTGTTACAGGAACCACATCTACACATAAATGTCGAACTAACACCGGTTTTCCACCAAAATCAAACACTACTGATTGTCGAAACGTCCCATAAATATCTGTAGCAAATGACACTTTCACTTTATGTTCTAAAATTTGTGAAGCACTCTCAGATCTCATTGGGTCTCTTTGTTCTAGGGCCTCAATATTTGGTACACTCCACTCTTGATCATTGCTTGGAGTCCATTCAGAAATAATTTTCCGTGACAGATCTCCACTTGACACATACCTACAAGAAAGAAAAACTCCTACAGTTCTGTTTCAGGTGAAGAGTTCTTGTATTTGGTTTGCAATGGCACAGTAAAGAACTTATTTTCTGATACGAGAACATTTCAAATGCTTGTAAACTTCTAAGCTCAAACACAGCAAGGAAACTTTAAGACCAGTACTATGAGTAATGTAGTGTGACATGTTGCGCAACGGAGGACCCCTACCTCCCCAGCGACACGTGGCGGTAACGTAGCGCTCCCTCCCCCCACCCCCTCCGCACGGTAACGTAACGCGCAACACGCGGTGACGTAACAGGATGACGTGGCACTCATTACGCAACAGGCAAGCACTGCAGCTATATAAGGGAACTGCACAGTGGCTACGAGTTAGTTATATTGTGGCCATCGCCGAGCTCAGTTCCGAGCTAGTTCCAAGCAAGCCTACGGGTCAGTGCATTATCAACGAGTTCTCAGTTCGCAAGTTACGAGCTACAGACGCGTGTGCGAGAATCAGTGATAGTTCGTGATAACCAGTTATATTTGGAGTGTGTAATTCAGGGAGACTTGTATAGCTCCCGCGTTATTAGTACGTGAAGACAAGTGAAGATAGTGTTAAGAGATTTTGTTGTAGGGTTTGTAAAGTGTGGAAACCCGTAACATTGTGATAATTAATTGTAGCCGTTATTTGTAGGTTGTTGAATAAACCAATTAACAATCTCTACGGCGTATTCAGTAACGCAACACGTTACATTGGTGTAAGAAGTGGTTGCGAACTTATACACGTGACAAATAATTGAATTATTGTGCATCGAGTGGTTTACTGCTACAACATGGACATGGAAAAAGTGATGGAACGTCTGTTGTTCACCCAGGAGCAAATGGCGGCCAGACAGAAAGCCGATAGGGAGGAAGAGAGGAGGAAAGAAAAGGAAGAGATGGAGGAATGTAGGAGGAAAGAAAAGGAAGAGATGGAGGAATGTAGGAGGAAAGAGAAGGAAGAAATGGAGGAAAGTAGGAGGAAAGAGAAGGAAGAAATGCTAGCAAGAATGGACGCCAACATGAAATCCTACCAAGAAAAGATGGAGGCCAACAGAAGAAAAGACAGAGAAGATTTCCTGGCGAAGTTAGAATTCAATCAAGATAAAGCAGACATCATGCTGGCCAAATTAGACGCCTACCAAGAAAAGGCGGCGGCCGATAGGAAGGCCGACAAGGAAGAAATGAAGGCGGAAATGCAATGTATGCGGTCAGAGTTGGAAGAGATAATCCAACATAGAACTGAAAACTGTTTTGTGATCTTTGAACACGGCAAACGGATTCTGCAGTCGGAGCTAACTGCGAAGATTGAAGTGTCCCTCTGCGCATGAACGACAAAACTCCAAGAAGACTTAACGAAAAACTACAATGAAACCTGCGCAGCAATTGAGGAGGCCAAACGCGAGTTCCGGGCACGGTTGGACGAGACGAGACAGACGAAGGCCGAGCGGGGAAATACATCAAAAATCGTCGCGAGCACGGCTCAGCCACCGACATTCAACGGAAATTCGACGTGGAGCGTGTTCCGGCGACAATTCGAGACCGTAGCAGAACACAACCAATGGACGGACAGGGAAAAATTAACATACCTCATCACCGCTCTGAAGGGCCGGGCGGCAGAAGTGCTACCTGGCATTCCGACAAATACAACTTATGAGGAAACGCTTCATGTACTAGAAGACCGTTTCGGTGACCAACCCTTTGCAGCTGCCTACCGCTGCCAATTAAGAACAAGGACCCAGAAACCTGGAGAATCCCTGCAAGACTTTGCCACAGCCATTGAACTGCTTTCCCATCGTGCCTACCCCAATCTACCTGCAGACTACATAGGAAGAGAGGCAGGAACAGCCTTCGTATACGGAATACAAGATACCGATATAAAGATCCAGCTCCTGCTAGGAGGTGAGAAGAAGGTAAACGAGGCCCTCCGACAAGCACTAGAGCTGCAAGCGGTACAGATAGCAGCTAGACCTCACGAAGATAGCACCAAGACATACCGGAAATAACGATCGTCCGCCACCCAACGAGGAGACGGAAGACAATCAGGGTGCTGGAGTTGTGGAAAACTGGGCCACTTCGCGAATAACTGCCCCTACGAAGGCTAATAATGAAATGCACCGAGAACATGAAGATAGGCCAGGCAGATACACACGGGAATTGCCAAGAAGGCACGACGAACACATGAACAGGAAGGGTACCCAACTGCCGGGAAACGAGCGACAGCTGGCCCCCACACTACGGACTCACATGACGGCCTGCCAAGAGATAGAGGCATGTCTAGAAGGAGAAAAGCCGGCCTCAGTGGACACGAAACCTGCGGCGGCACAACAAGAGGAGGTCCCCATGTGATACCGGTTGGAGTGACGATGACCTGCCGACAAACAGAGGCATGTCCAGAAGGAGCAAAGCCGGCCTCAGTGGACAGGAAACCTGAGGGTTTCGAGAGGTACCCATACAAGACGCCTAAGCAAGGCCGGTCAGAGAACCGAAGAAGAAAAGGCGTAGGGACTGAAAGAAGCGGAATATGAAGAATTTGACGTGGGAAAAGAGTGGACCCCAGAAGAAGTTTGCTGCCCCCTGCAGGAAGACATCCCGTTGCGCGACAGTGGCACGACGTCGGAGAATGCCTTCAAGAAGGAAACTCCCCAGGGAACCTTCGGATGCTGGAGAGAGGACTTGGCGCCACGGTCTCATGCCAGCAAGTGGCGGGAAGACCAGGAGGAACGACGACGTCGGCCAGTGCAAACAACGCATCAAGGGCTGTTACGTCGACATAAGGAACTTCTCATGGAAGGCATAAACAAAGACTGGACACTGTGGAAGTGTCGACCGCCGCCAAAACAGAAAAGAAGACTTCAAACGGAAGAGGAGCCGGTAAAATAGAAGAACCGGCCTCCCCAGAGAGAGTGAATGTGCCATAGAATGAAAGTGATGGATGAATGGGACACAACCGGATCTTCTGGCGAGCTGAAAGGAAACTGCTCGAGACGAGATGGTCTTATGAAGGGAGCGGTTGTAACAGCCGGAGAACAGATGCTGCAAGAACGGCCTCCGAAGCAAAGGAACGGGGATGCACTGTTAGGCTATTCGGGACGAACAGCCTTAAGGAGGGAGTATAGTATAGGTAGTATAGTAGTTAGTATCCCTGCCTGTCACGCGGGAGACCGGGGTTCGATTCCCCGCCGGGGAGCCAAATGTAACGTGTTGCGTTACTGAATACGCCGTAGAGATTGTTAATTGGTTTATTCAACAACCTACAAATAACGGCTACAATTAATTATCACAATGTTACGGGTTTCCACACTTTACAAACCCTACAACAAAATCTCTTAACACTATCTTCCAGAGTCTTCACGTATTAATAGCGCGGGAGCTATACAAGTCTCGCTGAATTACACACTCCAAATATAACTGGTTATCACGAACTATCACTGATTCTCGCACACGCGTCTGTAGCTCATAACTTGCGAACTGAGAACTCGTTGATAACACACTGACCCGTAGGCTTGCTCGGAACTGAGCTCGGCGATGGCCACAATATAACTAACTCGCAGCCACTGTGCAGTTCCCTTATATAGCCGCAGTGCTTGCCTGTTGCGTAATGAGTGCCACGTCATCCTGTTACGTCACCGCGTGTTGCGCGTTACGTTACCGTGCGGAGGGGGTGGGGGGAGGGAGCGCTACGTTACCGCCACGTGCCGCTGGGGAGGTAGGGGTCCTCCGTTGCACAACATGTCACACTAGTTTGAAATGAATAGATATGACATAATATCATTAGCGTATCCAATTCCATAGTCAACAGACAACAGTACTGGTCAGAAAAAGGGTAGTAAATTCTTCTAAAAACAAATTTATTCATCAAAAAGCTAGGCATACTGTTTACACTGTGTTATCTTTGTTCTTTGGCCATTACAAGACTGAATCCTTCGGAAATCAGGCCCTGAATAGCTTACTGTACAGTCCCCGATGATACATGAGAGAAACAGAACATGTGATGGAATCAAAATTGGCAAGGGAAAACGATATACTTAAAGAAAACTTGCCCCAGTGTTACTCTGACCACCATAAATTGCACAGGCACACACCTGGGATTGAACTCAGGCTACCATGGTACCATGGTCTTCTTTACAATGCATATTAATACTTTTTTGTTGGTTACTGTACAACACTGTCAGTAGTTAGGCTACAGTGTTAAAAAAATTAATTAAGTTTTGTGATAAAGAAAAGAAAGAAATTCTCACCCATAAAGAATGGAACAAAATGTATCTGTGCAAGTGCAAAGTTGAATAACAGTACACCACATATAATAATAAAAATAAGACAAGAATAGCTAAAGCATTACCTCCAATGAAATCACGGTTTATATGGATGTCTAAAATTCATTAGAGGTTTCTAAATAAAATGAGTTTCACAAAACAAAATACCAACACTATGGAAACTATACTGCTTTTGCAAACAGAAACTCAATTTATGGGCCATAAATAAACACAAAAAACAAACTGTCATAATCGTGGGTTTCTGTTTTTAGAAAAATAAGCATAAATGCACAGAAAATGCTGGATGGCACTTCTACTCCCAACCAAGTGGGCAGCTATAGACATTTTCATTTAGTGGGGGATGGAGTCCAACTGGGTCCACTCGGCACAGCGGCCACTGATTGGCCTATTGTAGCCTGCCCTGGGTGATTACAATGGTGATTTTGGTGGAATGAAGATTGGCAGGGGAAACCGAAGTACTCGGAGAAAACCCAACCCCAGCACCACTTTGTCCGCCACAAATCCCACTTGACCAGACCCGGGATCGAACCCGGACTGCCGTGGTTGGAAGCCAGCAACTAACCGCTTGAGCTATGGCACAGCCCCAGCTATGGGCATATGAGCTTATGTACATATAAGAAGCTCTCTTTAACTTCCCACTTCAAATAACGCTAGAAACACTGAAAATGTTAACAAAAAAAAATCCTGTATCTGCACAAAAGTTAGAAGACACACTTGAAGAATATGTATTTCAACAATTTTTGGATATTACAAGTACCTGTAGGAATGATCATCTTTACAAATATTATAAATTCTCATTATATCCAGGATACAATGAACCACAATATACGGAGTGTTTCACGACTTTACGGCATAACTGCAGGAGGTGGTTTCCCAGGTCTTTGTGATCAAAAAAGTTCATATAAACATGTGTCCGATTTTGGATGGTTACGGAGTTATGACCGTTTTAAACTCAGAATAGAAGGTAACAATTACTGACAATAAATGGAACAAAATAATACACCAGCATAACACATGATACATTTAAAGTATGAATGTAAAGTTAACTTCGTGAAATTACCTTTAATTTGAATTTATTGATGCTTAAAGCTGATTTTCGAAAATGCCGCTGCCGGCCGCAACACAGGCTGCCATTCGGTTGTGAACCGCGCCAGACATACCAACCCTCCCCTCTTTAGGCACATCTCAAGTGTCGAGATAACGAGAACGTTCTGTCTGTACCTGGCTAAAAATAGCGACCCACCAGCTGACAGACACGGTACACACGAGGGCATGTACGGGAATGAAAAAATGGTCATAACTCCGTAACCGTCAAGAATCGGACACATATTTATATGAACTTTTTTGATCACAAAGACCTAGGAAATCACCTTCTGCAGTTATGCTCTAAAGTCGTGAAACACCCTGTATACATTCAAATCGTATTACCACCAGATTCTTTAAAACCCATAACTTATTCAGATGCTTCTGGCTGGCCATGATTTCCCTATCAATATTTATGTAGGCAATACTGACATAAAAATTTCAGATAAGTGATTTACCTTATAAAGAAATGGTTCCTATGGGCGTCCTGCAAAAGTGCTACCACCCGCAGCAATCTACATGTATGTAGTGTAAAGCTCCATTCCCGGTGGCTCACTTTTGAAGATACTGTAGTTACAAGATCACCACTGCACGATTCCTCTACACCATCCAACTTCTCTCTCATCACCTTCTCTGGACTTGGCGCTTGAACCCACCTAGACAAAAATGAAGCCCAGACGATGAAAAACCAAAAACAGGAAACTTAAAGTAATGCATATACTCCTGGTCTGAATTTTGAGTTTCATGGTGAGTGATGCCTGGTATATGTGCAGTCATGCTACAGTATATACAGAAAGAGGAGAAAGACCATGATTAATGATATTCAAACAAGATTCTGTCAATATATTGCATATCACATAAGGAAGAATAACAAGGAAAATCAACACTGAAACCAACTCTCCTAAGTTCACCATTCTTTGATTAACAGAAATTGCATAAGAGTCTTAAGCCACAAAGTTTCTGAACTTCTAACATTATTTCTTCACATATTAGCACCAAATACCAATTTGTAGCATACCTTCCTTATTTTTAAAACATAAAAGTATGTTTATGAGATAACCTTACCGTGTGTTTGTGTCAGTATGCACATTCACCCTAACTTTTGAATGCCTGAACTGATCTTTGACACTTAAAACAATGGAAGTATTGCATCAGGTTCTGGTTCTGTTTGAGCAACAGCCCTCTCCCACTCAGCTGATTCTCCCTACTATTGTATTGCTTCCTTTGCCTCTCAAATATGGTGGAATTTATAAATTTAACACAGCATATCACCTGGAATGGTCACAATAAATGCCTTTATGAGCAGAGAAAATCAGACCAGATGAAATACTTACCTTTCTAGAAGCTGTTCTGTGTAAGATTTGCCATATAATTCTTTTTCACATGCTCGCTGCAGTTTCATCCGCCTATACTCAAACCGCTCTCTCCACTCAGCCAGTTCTTCAGTCCCATGTGCTTCAACACACTGGGCACCATAGCGGCAGGAACCACCGCCATCTGCCCAGCTCTCGCACAATGTATAGGCATCTGATGTGAGTCCGCGAGGTGGAGGACGCCACTTCCAATCCCTCCCCTCATCAGACATGATGATTGTCTGGTGGCTCTCTGACTGACAATGGACACGCAGCTCGGAGCGATCAGAGAATGATAAACAGCAATAGCTACACACAGGTTTATTGCCATTCTCGGAATCAGAAACCAATAGTTGTTTTTCGGCACAGTCTCCATCTTCACGCATTTCATTTGCAGTAACCATTGATGCTGAAAATATTTAACACAAATGGAGCATTTCTGAAGTTCTTCAACACTGAATGTTCAATATAAATACTTTAAAAATAACAAGAATTTATAAGATTCAGAACCTGTAGCATAAAATAAAAAAGTAAATGAAGAACAGGGGAGTGAAATAATTTAAAATGCCATTTTCTAGAAAATGCAGCCATGAAGCTTGGGTCAGTCCCACCCATATCTTCAATATCCACACTTGTACTTGTCCCATTTCATAATCAGTTATTCATTCTGTCATGCCATTTCCATGTGCCACACGAGATATGTGAGCATTAAATAAGTGTTCATGTACAATATTGTCACGTGTTGGGTGAACAGACATAGGGTTTGGATTGGTAACTGGATTTATGGGACTCCCAAAACCCATAACTACACTAGAAATATTATATTTCAGTGTCATATTGTGTGAAATTTCTTTATTTTATTCCATCACCACAACAGGAAGTACAGGCATATCATACATTTGTTTCTTATAAGTTTCCCATCATTAAGCCTTCATCAGTTATTTGACTATTTTACATTCACCTGTGCTCTTCTGTTAATATTCATATACTGGCCAGTGTTTATATACTGGAATAGTTCTTATTTGTAATACATAATGGCATTTAATATAAAAAGGGGTGTTCACCTGTAACGTTAAATATTAACTGTTAAAATGTTATATCATTTAAAATTAAATTAAATTTGTAAAAAGGTTTTCTTATATTTCTTCTGGGTATAGAGAAACCTTAGAAGTTGAACCGGAAGAAGAAGTAGATACAGACGAGAAAGGACCATATATTTTATAAAGTGAGGTGGAAAAAGCTATCAAGGAAATGAGGAAGGGAAAGGCTACAGGAGATGATGATGTACCTGGAGATGTGCTCAAGTTACTGGGAGAAGGTGGTTTGAAAACACTGACAAAACTAATGAACACCATATATGAAAGTGG